>NC_090725.1:252011999-252016999 GCF_036898095.1 Palaemon carinicauda | reverse complement strand
GGGCAGTTAAGGGAGTAGTAAAAAATAAAGGGTTGGGCATGAATGTATAGAGAGTTCTATATGAGAAAGTGATTGTTCCAACTGTGATGTATGGATCGGAGTTGTGGGGAATGAAAGTGATGGAGAGACAGAAATTGAATGTATTCGAGATGAAGTGTCTAAGGAGCATGGCTGGTGTATCTCGAGTAGATAGGGTTAGGAACGAAGTGGTGAGGGAGAGAACGGGTGTAAGAAATGAGTTAGCGGCTAGAGTGGATATGAATGTGTTGAGGTGGTTTGGCCATGTTGAGAGAATAGAAAATGGTTGTCTGCTAAAGAAGGTGATGAATGCAAGAGTTGATGGGAGAAGTGCAAGAGGAAGGCCAAGGTTTGGGTGGATGGATGGTGTGAAGAAAGCTCTGGGTGATAGGAGGATAGATATGAGAGAGGCAAGAGAGCGTGCTAGAAATAGGAATGAATGGCGAGCGATTGTGACGCAGTTCCAGTAGGCCCTGCTGCTTCCTCCGGTGCCTTAGATGACCGCGGAGGTAGCAGCAGTAGGGGAGTCAGCATTATGAAGCTTCATCTGTGGTGGAAATGTGGGAGGTTGGGCTGTGGCACCCTAGCAGTACCAGCTGAACTCGGTTGAGTCCCTGATTAGGCTGAAGGAACATAGAGAGTAGAGGTTCCCTTTTCGTTTTGTTTCATTGTTGGTGTCGGCTACCCCCCAAAATTGGGGGAAGTGCCTTGGTATATATATATATATATATATGTATATATATATATATATATATATATATATATATGTATATATATATATATATATATATATATATATATATATATATATATATATATATATATACACACATATATATATATATATATATATATATATATATATATATATATATATATATATATGTATATATATATGTATATATATATGTACAGTGGTACCTCTACATACGAATGTAATTCGTTCCACAACCGACTTCGGATATAGAAAATGTTCGGATGTAGAAACGAATTTTCCCATAAGAATACATGGTAATTCATTTAATTCGTTCCTCAGCCTAAAAACCCATAATAAATCCTTAATAAATGGCTACACGTAATTACACATAACAATAACATAACTGCATAATATGAAAATAGCATGTAAAAAAGATAATTATAAAGAAATAATAAATAAAAAATGTGTTTTATTGCCACTTTACCTTAGAGACAGGCCAACGCAGGTGTAGGATTTGCTGCGCCAGGAGGAGACGGACGATCAGCGAGAAGGTAGACATAGTGTTAAAATGTTCTTTAAATAAATACTCTCTCTCTCTCTCTCTCTCTCTCTCTCTCTCTCTCTCTCTCTTGTTCTTCTTCACTGTTAGTGTTAGAGACGTCTATTAATTTTTTCTGAGAGAGAGAGAGAGAGAGAGAGAGAGAGAGAGAGAGAGAGAGAGAGAGAGAGAGAGATTAAACAAAAATGAGAGATTAAACAAAAATGTGTTGTGTACATATAATTTTTAACAGCGTTGACGAGTTGAAAGACAGTTAAATGTAACTAAAAAAACAATATCAGCGAATCTGAATTCCTTTATTAACTAAAACAAATACTGATACAAACACACTCGTGTGCGTAAACACACACACACGCAGGAGGATACACGATCGGCGAGGAGGTAGAGATGGTGACTGCGATAAAATACCGTAACTTACACTACGGAAATTTTAATCTAACTTAGCTTATTATTTTTTTTTTTTATTCTTTACATTTTTTTTTTTTTTTTATTTTTTATTTTCATCACTTTCAGTGACGAGTTACGGTATGTTATCGCAGTCATCATCTCTACCTCCTCCCCGACCGACTCTCTTACTGCGTAGCAATTCTTGCTCCTGTGTATGTGTGTTTGTGCATACGCACACGAGTGTGTTTGTATCAATATTTGTTTTAGTTAATAAAGGAATTCAGATTAGCTGTTATTACTTTCTTAGTTACATTTAATTGTTTTTCAACTCGTTGACACTGTTAAAAATCATATGTACTCTAAACACATTTTTGTTTAATCTCTCTCTCTCTCTCTCGGAAAAAAAAATAATAGACGTATCTAACACTATAACAGCGAAGAAGAACGAGAGAGAGAGAGAGAGAGAGAGAGAGAGAGAGAGAGAGAGAGAGAGAGAGAGAGAGATTTTATTTAAAGAACATGTTAATGCTATGTTTAGAGAGAAACAGAAAAAGAGAGAAGTCTTATTTAAAAGAGCTTGTTAATGCTATCTTGGTTTTCTTTGCTTCACTTTTTTCTTTCTTTCTGTTCATCACGCTGGCCCTTCTCACAAACGATCGTTGCCAACAATCTCTTTGTCCTTAATCCCTATCAATAAAAGGCATTCTATCTCTTCCAGGGTATTGCTACGATGTCTTGTAATAATGGTGATCCCTTTCGATGGTTATTTGCTTTAATGGCTGCCTTCAGCTTGATGATCCTCGAGATCATAGGCCTATTCCGGCCATATTGTTTAGCCATACAGTATCACTCACATGCACACTGCTCTCATGTTTTTCTATAATTTTTATAATTTCTTGCTTCAATTCTAATGAAAGAATTGCCTTCTTCCTGTACTGAAACTTAGCTTCTTAGGCACCATGATTATAAGTAAAATAAAAAAGGAAATGTGAGAAAAGGAAGAAAATAAGCACTGTTAATAACAGACCAAACAGAGGTCAACCACACAATACACACAAGAACAGAGAACTGAGCACTCGACGCTCAATGGCGTAATGTTTACTTCGTATGTTGGAGCAACACTTCAGATGTCGAGGCAGAAATTTGGTCGAATTTTACTTCGTATGTTGGAAAATTCGTATGTTGGGACATTCGTATGTAGAGGTACCACTGTATATATATATATGTATATATATATATATATATATATATATATATATACACACATATAAATACATATATATATATATATATATATATATATATATATATATATATATATATATACTGTATACAATTTATATATTATTGTTATCATTACTAGTTAAGCTACAGCCCTAGTTGGAAAAGCAAGATGTCATAAGCCCAAGTGCTCTTAAAAGGAAAAATACTTAAGTGAGTTAAGAAAATGAGGAAATTAATAATCTATATATGAGAAGTAAAGAAAAAGAATGTAAAATATCTCAAGATCAGTAGCAACCAAAAATTATATATGTCACATATAAACAAGAGAGACTCATGTCAGCATGTTCAACATAAAAACATTCTCTGCAAATTTGAACTTCTGAAGTCCCACCAATTCAACTGATCAATTAGGAAGATCATTCCACAATCTGATCACAACTGAAATAAAACTTTTAGAATAGCGTGTAGTATTGAGCCTTATGAAAGAGAAGGCAAGACTGTTAGGACTAACTGCATTGGGAAGATCCAAATGGTCAGAATTATGAAAATTCTTATGCAATAAGCATAAAGAACTACAGGTACTCTTCATTTAAGCGACACCTTGTTTAACAACAATTCAAAATTACGGCAGGTTTTTTCGTGCGGTCCGGTATATGTTTAACGACAATCTAACGAAGTTACGCTGCTTGGAGTGAAATGGCAGTACAGTTGTGATCGTAACTGTGCACAGATGTTGGCGACGCCAACGAAAGCAAGTAAAAATGAGAAATTAGTAGTTAGAAATCGGCAAATAGAGTTTAATGTTCAAAAGCGCAAGTCAAAGACTGATATCTTGAATTAGAAATCGGCCAATAATACATTACAGTATTAAAAATTCCTGAAGAATATGAGTCAGAATGTAAAATTTAGATTTACAAATTGTCAAATACAGTGCTAGGTAACCAACTGTACTGCACTACATTGTTTTCCTGTGCTATCTATCATGGCATTTTGGTTCTCATTTCTTTTCAGATGTAATTGTATATCATCAACACAACTTCAGTACAAGGTAAGATGATTCATAGACCAAAAATCACCATCACAACTCATAAAACTAGTCACCGCCATCCACCGTTTTGTACAAGTTTCAACAGAACACTTGTTTGTATCTAACATCACTCAATGATACAGTAAAGTCAAAAAGTCACAAATAGTTGATGGTTAACATATACCCAAAATTGACGATGATAGGAAAAAAAGCTTTAATAAAGCAAAACTATTTTTCTAAAGTCATGATATTTTTAGAATGGATGTCTGCTTAAACTTGTCAGTCTGAAGTAACAAAATCAAACACAGTAGTGTTTCAAAGGTTCATATACTGTACAGTATAATACTACAAATTTTATGTAACGTATTTTCAGTGTCATAAGACGCTACAAGTGGTAAGTTACACCTTATATTTAGCTTAGGAATTTTTGGAAAAAAATAAATTGAGGTTTTTACAACTTATCATAGCAGTTCGGCTGGTACTGCTTGGGGTGTGACACCCTAGCAGAACCAGCCAAACTCAGTTGAGTCCCTTGTCAGGCTGGGAGGAACATAGAGAGGAAAGGTCCCCCCCCCCCTTTTATTTTCATTTGTTTGATGTCGGGGATGTGCCTTGGTATATGTATGTATGTATACTGTATATCATAGCAGCAATTCCTCGTCGGCAATTCCAGTGTGATTTTAGCCTGGTACAGAAAATTTTCATATTTTGGGTGTATTATGAAATGTGACAAGTAAATAAGTAGCTATACATTTGTTAACCCAATCTTATATATTCATATAACATACAACAAAACTAGTCATAGCTGCTACCATCGTAATAATGTTTTCAAGTGTTTGTTTACATGAAAGCAGTGTTGCTAAATGCTTCTGATCAAATTTTGGTAGAGAAGTAAAATTCCAGCAATTCCCTAATTCCTCATGTATAAATTTTTATACGAAAATAATTATTGATGAAATAAAGAATTCTCTAGAAATTTCACAAGGTAAAGTGTCATCAAAAACCCCTTTTTTATTTATTATTTCTTTAATATCATTCATTTTTAGATATTTCTGTATTATACAATTGTATTCATGTTATGTGTAATT
>NC_090725.1:251966999-252006999 GCF_036898095.1 Palaemon carinicauda | reverse complement strand
GTGTTTTGGTCTGATTAGGTGCTGTTTTTGGTGGATATTGGTTATGTAAATTAACCTTCATAATTTTTCTTTTCATTACGAGTTATTTTGGGTAGAAACTCTAACTTTGAACTTTAAGAAATCTTAGGAAAGCATACAAGCAGAATTTTGAGGGCTTCGTAGGGATTGTAGTTGACAGAAATTTAGTCAAGAGGATACATAATCTCAATAAAATTTTCTTGCATGTAAATTATACTAAGTACCTCTCTCATCTGCACTCAAATTTATTGTTTGTCTTTTTTTAACTCTGTGTCAACTTTAATAGTATCTAGCGCACACTTTGGATGCACAGCCAGCGTTACTCCACTCCTAGTTGTCTCGGAGGGGAATGTATAAGTGTTAAGAAAAAAAGGAAAATTTTTAGTGTAAAGCCAAGAAGCTCGCACTTTAAGGATGTTAGCAATGTGACTTATGGGGAAGCATCAAAATAATAAATCATATCAAAAGTCTGTTTGTTTTCAAATTCAATTCAGTAAACCAAAACTTTAATCATTTTTTTCATTTCTATAAATATTCCACTGAGTATAAAAAAGGAACAGACACATTGAAGGGTTATTTTTAGACAATAATAAAAAAATTGTCACAATTAGCCTCTAAACTTGAAATTATAATTGGTGAATAATTCATATCAAAAATTAAAAGAATTGATGAAATGAAAGCAATTAATGTATTACTATATAGTGTACAAATGAGGGATTTTGACGAAAGAAAAATCTATTTCTGGGCGAGAGACCTGTGCCGCCCAGTGAAATTTCTACCTTAGAAATGATGTAAAAGGAGCATTTCACTGGGCGGCACAGGTCGGAGCCCAGAAATACATGATATTTCAAGTTACATAAGTTCAATAAAGAACTTACCTGAAGTTGTTGCAACAAAAGTAATTGTTGTGCAAAGGTTGCTGCATCTCGGGTTGTGTGTTGGTTTACTTCAAGCATTATTATACTGTGCATTGCATAGCACAATGGAACACTGCTGCTATCAAATCTGTGTTTCCTACCAACACTTTCAAGGGGTTGTTGATCCTTCAACTGGCTAAAAAAAAAATATACAGTATTTATAAATTATATACAATCTTTATTTCCCCTCCTTTTCATACATACCCATTCCCTCATAATTGGAACAATTCATACACAAAGAGTTTTCATAGATACATCACCCTTTATTAAAGAAAGAATATGGCAGCTTGACATTTGTATGCAAAAGAGGGTTATGACAAAGAAAAGCTTATTCTCGCAAGGACACTGTGTGGTCCCCCAAGGACTTTTCTGTTAAGGCTAGAACAGGGAACACAATATGACATAATATACCAAAGAAATATTGCCTTTCCTGCCATAATGCCAGTGTATCAGTACCAAATCATAGACACTATATATAAGGCAGAACTACAGGTTTAGGCTTTACTGAACCCATGATAGCTGAATTTGTCTGCTAACTGAAAACATGTCACCAACCAAGAATTAATACTAACACTGGAGACAATGCTTACCAGGGTATTTCTTTTCCTTGCTCAGCAACCCTCTTTATATCCCAGGAGTAAGTCTCAGTTATACCTCAATTTCCTTCACGAGTCTAGGGATATGAGAGAGCCATTAGGACCACACAGAACCCCTTTGAAAAAAAAGTTTTTCCTTAGTCAAAAATCCCTTTTTTTTTTGGTTAAGCTGGTGTGCAGTCCCCAAGCATTAATACCAGAACAGAACTAAGGTAGGCTCATCTACCACATAGGTCATGTCACCTACAACCAAACAAACATCCACTCCATGCAAACATGGGTGAAGGAAAAACACTTAACAAGTTACGGTAATCACTAAACTCATAATAGAAGATTCCTGGTGAAGGACCAAGATACCCATCATAGTGTATCTACAAAGGCGGGTAGTCCTTTACCCAGTTTCCCGTTGAAGGTGCCCAAAATGTTGTATGCCTTTGATCTGTTTCAGGCAGTCTTATAAACACCCTATGGCCAGACAAACCAGTAAAGCTCTAGATGTCCTAAAACTGTATAGTGTATTGGCAAATAATGCCAAAGATGTAGTATTTAGGGATGGAAAGATGATCAGGTTTTTAACGAAGGTGGTCATGAAAAAAACAGCTAGTCACTGTGGAAAGGGAATTGTTGGTCAAGGTATTTAGAAACAGACTACCCCCTGAAGATGTGGATCTTTGCCAATATAATTAATTATAAGGTAGACACTGGACAGAGATTACCATCACTAGGTTATAAAGCTGAAATATAAAGAGGGTCCCCTCTATATATAGAGTTCTTTCCTTGGTTAAAAGTAGGAGACCCAGAGTCAGAATCAAAAGAGAGACAGGAGTGAGGGTGAGGAACTCCTGTTCTCTACAGAATGCTGCCAGTTCACTGACTCTTGCTCCTGCGACTAGACCCACTTATCGTGTTCTGAAGTTGCTCTTTTAAGGCAATAATTCAAGCACTCTATCAAGTGACCAGGATGCTAAAGGAGTTGGTACCAATGATCGTTGCAAAGAAAAGGACTGTGCAATCTTTTGGAATATGTCCGAATCTAAATCCCCGTTGAAAACCCGCTTGAGAGATTAATGGCTCAAGTTTCATATCTTCATAGGTGGACCAGAAAGAATGCTAAAAAGTCCAGGGTTATCCAGTGTGAAGTTCTATCCCATATTAAGGCTATCCATGCCTTCCACACTGACTGATAGAATCTGGTGAATGAAGACCTCTTACATCACGTTGTTAACTGAAAATTATTTTCCATATACAGGTACACGGAAGAGACATTACAAGCATGAAGATTTCAAGTCAGAAATGTAGAGGCAAAGATATTTGGACTCCCTACTCTTTGATACAGCTGCGATGACCAAAAGGGGGTCCGACCTTGGTCTCAGACGTTGAAGGAATGAAAACTATAAACTATTCGGCCCCAGTGAAGCCCCCAGCATAACTGTCCCCGAGAAGTTAACTAACAGCTTGAAAACCTTCAAAATCAAACTCAGAAGAAACAAACTGAGGATCAACTATTCTAGCCCAGGTTCAAGGTATCACTTACTACTGCTTGAGAATCCCCATTTGGAGCTACATAAAGCATAGGTTTGTGGTTCTCTATGTCACAAACAGGTTTACCTGGTTCATGAGCCGACTTTGGAACACATGCCAAATCAGCGCCGATAATCAAGAGCGAGACAACTGAGAACTATAAATCAATAAGTTCGAAAAAAGTATACAACAATGGTTATTTTCTTGTTTTACTATTACAATTATCTGGTTATCATTAAAATGACTCCATTGCACTTTTTGCAGAAACTGTGTATCTATTTTATTGTTTTACTATTACTGTACAATTGTTTGGTTGTTATTGTTAAAATTAAGGTGTTGCATTTTCAGAATCAGTGCAGTACCGTATGTTTATTAAACTCAGCCCATTTAAGAAATTTTAACAAATCTTTCTTAAAGGAAAATTAGTTTCGTTTTCTGTTCAAAGAATCCATGTAAAAGACAAGATAACATCCCCCAAAGGCAACAAAATATATTGCATGAAGGGTACTGTTACAGAGTACTCAGGAGTGGCAAAGAGTCATGGCATTGTGTAAATGTAAAGTGCAAAGGAAGAGGGTGCACCTGTTGTGACATCTGACGAACAAACTCATCGGTAGATTTGAGGGACTATTCCGGGTTACTAAGATACAAAAGAATTAGGTCACCTATAAGCTGAGGAGACTGACTGATGGTGAACTGGTGAAGGGTCACCATATTCAACTAAAAGCATAGCTGGAGCCCCCTGTCTATCTTAGGAGAAACTTCCTTTGGTAACCAAAGGGTCCTGATCCTATAACTGAGACTCAGGATGGTTTAAGACTTGCTGATCCTAGTACAATTCTGTCTAATGTCTTGGATGGTATCAAATCTAGTAGTGATGATAACTCGTTTGGTGTGGCTGTCGTTGTTTCATCATATCTTTTATCTCAAGGGTGCAGCAAGTCCCAACAACAAAGGAAAAGTTACCTTCCTCTGAAAAATTTTACTCAATCCAAGACCATCCTTAAATCAACCCAGACTTATGAGAAAAAAAAACACGATGTTTGCTTATATTCACCTTAAAAAAAACTTGATCTGACCCCTAATATGAAAGATGGAAATAGTTCAAGATCCTATTGTCCTCCAGGTGTGGAAGGACACACACACACACACACGCACACACACACACACACACTCTCTCTCTCTCTCTCTCTCTCTCTCTTTCTCTCTCTCTCTCTCTCTCTCTCGTGAATATGCTGATTGATGCATTGGGAAAAAGAATGCCAAAATGGTGCAATACATGTAAGATATGGTATTCCATTAATAATCCTCAACAACTGATTAGAAAATGTAATGCCTGTAATGTTCCAACACACCCCACATGTGCTGAAATACAGCAAAAAATAAAAAATAGAGACACAAAGGTATTCTGCTCAACATGCTTAGTCTGGATAGAAAATATAATTAAGTCGAGACTAAAGCTGCAAATAATTGAAGAAGAAGAAGAAGAAGAAGAGAAAAATGAACAGGATATGTGTAAGGATGCAGAGGAAATCATTGATATAACTTATGATGCCATCCAACAACATACTTATGAAGAAATAAATTATCAGATGGAAACAAATAATAGACCCAAGAGACTCTACCCGGACCTACATACTTTTAGGGAAGAGCAAGAACAAGAAAAAAAAGAAAAGAAAGATATAGTCTGTAATAGGCTGAAAAGAGGGAATTGCAAATTTGGCAAAAGATGCTACTACAAGCATCCAAAGATATGCCATAATTATGAAATATATGGTAAATGTGCGTATTTAGACAGATATGGAGACGAATGCAGAGATCTCCATCCAAAAATATGCAAAACCCTAAAAGAAGGAAAAGGATGCAGTTTCAACAAAAAATGTCGATATATGCATCCTGCAACTATGAATGAGAGTAAGAAAACTCAGCAAACTGAAAAGAAAAACAAAAATGAAACAAAAAAAGAAACAAAAAAGCAGGCCGCGTATATACCGCACTATGCACCAAAAAAGGCCTTTCAACCTAAATCTCCACAAATAGAGCCCAACTACAAAGAATGCATATATAATGCCAGGGGTTGGTGCAGATATGGGGATAATTGCAGGTTTACACACAAAAATAAGTATGAAGGCGAAAGAACAAATATTATGGAAAAGTTGGATTTTTTAATGGCAGAATTCCGAGAAATGAAGAAAAGAACATCATATCAGAACAGGAAGGAAGCATGGGAGAATCCATATTATTACCAATATTAAATAATGGGAATGAAACACAAACCATAATAGTGATGAATGCACAGGGTTTAGTCACGAGTAACTCTAAAAGGAAAATAGAGTTCCTAGAAGAACTAACCCAAATTGAAAAAATAGATATATTAAATATAAGTGAAACATGGTATTCCCAAGAGACTGGCAGTGATGACCAGATAAAGGGTTTCCAAACTTATAGATCAGACAGAAAAAATAGGAATCAAGGGGGAACCGCAATATATGGAAGAGACATAAATCAAGGAAAAGTCTGTGAAAAATACAGCAACACAGAATGTGAATTGATTGCGGTAGAATTTAAATTTGAAAAACTAGTGAATATTGTAGTTTACAGACCCCCAAATACTAAGGAGTTTGACATAATAATAGAAAAAATAGATGATATATGTAGAAACCATAAAGACTGGAATATACTCCTATCCGGAGATTTTAACTTTCCTTTCGTGGATTGGAAAGAACGGATAGAAGAAAGTGGTTGTATGTATACATATAAAAAAGAGAGTAATAGTAGCGCAGAAGATAAGAGGCAATTTGAAAAGCTTCAAGATATGCTATTAGAACATAATATGCAACAAATAAACCACATTCCAACAAGAAAGGAAAATGTCCTAGATCTAGTATTTGTGAATGAGGTGAATTATGTTAAAGAAATAATAGTGTATAACACGGGAATTTCAGACCACAATGTCATAGAATTGATAGTTCATTCCAAAGCAAGTGATCACAGAATTAATAAAAGCACAAAACTTTGGGAAGGATATGGAAAATATAATTTTTACAGTAAGAATATAAAATGGTCAGAAATAAATGAAGAACTGAATAAAGAATGGAAAAATGTATTTATAAGTGATAATATACAGGTAAATACGGACATACTGTACAAAATACTGGAGAAAATTGTTGAAAAATATGTACCGAAAAAAAACAATAAACAAAAGACATGCATACCAAGAGACAGAAGGATCTTATTTCAGAAAATTAGAAAGTGGAAGAAAAATCTTGCAAAAGAAAAAAATTTGTGTGGAAAATGAGGGAAATAAAATGTAAGATAGAAAATGCAGAACAAAAGATTATACAGTCGAAAGAAAATGAAAAAAGGGACTTAGAAGAAAGGACACTTCAAAATATAAAAAGAAACCCCAAAGTACTTTACTCCTATGCAAAAATGATGAATAAAAGGAGAATAGAAATAGGCCCTCTAAGAATTGAAGGACGGCTAACGAATGAAAAAAAAGAAATATGCAACATATTAGCAGAAAAATATAAGAGTGAGTTCACGCCAAGAATTGCGAATGAGAATAATGAAACAGAAATGAGAGAAGAAAATGTTGAATATCTAACGGATATAGATATTAATGAAGCAGATATTGTCACGGCTATAAACGAAATTAAAAATGGATCGGCAGCCGGACCAGATGGAGTTCCAGCGATTTTGTTAAAAAAAACTGCAAACACTATCGCGAAGCCGCTTGCAATACTGCTAAGACAGAGTGTAGATATGAGCGAGATATATGTTAAACATAAATTAGCTTATATAACCCCTATCTTCAAAAGTGGATCAAGACTAGAGGCAAGCAATTATAGACCTGTTAGTCTAACATCACATATTATGAAAGTCTATGAGAGGGTAATAAAAAAGAAAATAATGAACCATTTGGTCAAAAATAATTTGTTTAATATGGGTCAACACGGTTTCGTACCTGGAAAAAGTACACAGACCCAACTGATAGCACACTATGAAAACATATACAATAATATGATAAATGAAAAAGACACAGATGTGATCTATCTAGATTTTGCAAAAGCCTTTGACAAGGTAGACCATAACATATTGGAGAAAAAAATGAGAAAGCATAATATTGTGGGAAAGATAGGAAAATGGGTAAAAGAATTCCTGCAAAACAGAAAACAGATAGTGGTTGCAAATGACGAGAAATCAGATGAAGCCCAGGTAATATCTGGTGTGCCACAAGGTACGGTATTAGCTGCACTGCTATTTGTTATTATGATCTCAGACATAGACTGTGATGTTGAAAACTCCGTAGTGAGAAGTTTTGCCGATGACACAAGAATAAGTAGAGAAATTACTTGTGATGAAGATAGGAACTCACTACAAAGAGATTTAAACAAAATATATGAATGGGCGGAGATAAATAGGATGGTATTTAACTCCGATAAATTCGAATCAATAAATTATGGAAACAGAAGGAATGGTGTATGCATACAAGGGACCTAATAATGAGACAATCACAAACAAGGAAGCAATAAAAGACCTTGGTGTAATTTTAAATAGGAATATGTTATGCAACGACCAAATAGCAACACTGTTGGCTAAATGTAAAGCAAAAATGGGAATGTTATTCAGACACTTTAAAACAAGAAAAGCTGAACACATGATTATGCTTTACAAAACTTATGTGCGTAGTACACTCGAGTACTGCAATGTGATATGGTACCCACACTACCAAAAGGATATTGCGCAAATAGAGAGTGTACAAAGGTCCTATACTGCTAGAATAGAAGAAGTTAAGGACCTTGACTACTGGGAAAGACTGCAATTTTTAAAACTATACAGTCTAGAAAGGAGAAGAGAACGCTACATGATAATACAAGCATGGAAGCAAATAGAAGGAATTGCTGAAAACATCATGGAGCTTAAAATATCAGAAAGAGCAAGCCGAGGTAGATTAATAGTGCCAAAAAGCATTCCAGGTAAACTGAGAAAGGCGCACAGGACATTAATCCACTACGCACCAGCATCGATAATGCAGCGACTATTTAATGTGCTGCCAGCTCATCTAAGAAACATATCAGGAGTGAGCGTAGATGTGTTTAAGAATAAGCTCGATAAATACCTAAGATGCATCCCAGACCATCCAAGACTGGAAGATGCAAAATACACCGGAAGATGCATTAGCAACTCTCTGGTGGATATACGAGGTGCCTCACACTGAGGGACCTGGGGGAACCCAAACAAAAAATAAGGCAATAAGGTAAGGCTCTCTCTCTCTCTTATAATCTGTGCCAATTAAACGATTTACTTGATATACACATGCAATATTTGCCTTTTTCTCACCGCCATCTGCTTGGTTGATAATGGCTACTTTCAATTTCACTGGAATGGCTTACCATTTCTTCACACTACTAGAACTATAGCCACCAATCTTTTGCTTCATTGAACTACCAATAGCAATCTGCTGATACTGCAGTAGTTAACGTTATTGTAATTTACGGAAACAAAGCAAAAATACAGCGGAGGTAATACTGTACACACAAACAGCTATGATGATCACAATAGCAAACACAATAGATTTTGAATAAAGAGGATTGATGCTGCCAGCCATAGGTGGCACCGGCTAGACTGCAGTTGGGAGTGGTGCTAATTTCAAAATTATAACCTCACGGAGTTTGAACATAATTTTTACTTAAGGCAGTTGCGTTTGTAAGTCTGAAAATTTGCAAGGAGGATGTTCGCACCTTGGGGACTGTCTGTATATAAAAGAAAAACATAACATTAAGAAAAAATAAGCCCAATGGCAAGTAAGTTGGAGCCAAAAGTAAAGTGGGGTTCACAACCCAGGTGTGTGAAAGAGCGGGCTAACTACTACCCCAACCCTGGTTACCCCCTGCTAAAAGTCTTATGTCCCGTCTCTCAGCTTCGCCGAAAGTAATACCCCTATAAATAGCATTGGTTTGTATTTAGTGGTAGAACAATTGTATTTTTCCTACCTATATAAACTTGAGTCCTTTTTAAGGGGCCTGGCCAGCATGCCAATATATGGGGGTATAGGAAGAAAAACACAGTATCTTGAAAAATTCACTGAGCTTCGTATGTGTATACGAAATATTTTGTCAAAATTCCTCTTACTTTCATAGTTACAAGGTAATCAGTAAAAGTAACTCAATAAACCAAAAACATTACTGTAGTCCCTACAAGAAAATGCAGTATTTCTTTTCTTATTGAAAATTTTGATAATTATTATATTTTAATGTAAAAGAAATTATGAGCAATAGCATCTGTATAGCTTCCATGAGTCACAAAATGATATATTGCATGTTAAATAACACCTTTTGCCCTTCAGTCCTACCTCAAACCTCATAGAGAGTCCATGTCTGAGTTTGACCTCTGATATTCAGTCATTTTTACATTTGTTTTGCTCATTCTTGGCAAGAATTTTATCATTTCAAAGAGGAAAAGACAATATCAAAATCTTGCTAACATAAAGAAGAAGAAAGATCGCTCTAATAAGAGTTCGGAAGAGGGTAATATCAGTAGTGCTGCAGAGAGAGAGAGAGAGAAAGTGGTGTGGATGGAGGAGCGGCCGCCTTGCCTGACACGAGCCAAAAGAAGCAAGATATTGAGAAAAAGGATCTTCGTTGATGATTAAATTATGATAAAAAACTTTGTTTTTGTTTATTAATATCCAAAAGGAACATATAATTCATAAAATTCAGAATTTATTAATATTGTCTTTGTGAAAATACAAAAAAAAAACTTTGAACACCCTCTGACATTCACTCATTTTTACATTTGTTTTTCTCGTTTTCGGCAAGAATTTTATCATTTCAAAGAGGAAAATACAATTTCAACATCTTACTAACATAAGGAAGAAGAAAATTCGCTCTATTAAGATTTCAGAAGAGAGTAATATTGGTCACGAGCCAAAAGCAGCAAGATATTAAGCAAAAGGATCTTCATTTATGATTAAATTATGATAATATCCCAAAAAGAACATAAAATAATAATCAGGATTTATTAATATTGTCTTCCTAAAAATACAAAAAAACTTTGAACGCCTGTATCTTAAAACTATACTTATTGACCTTCAAAGTCTATCTCCTCCCTTAGTTTTAAAGATATAGCATTGAAATTTGGTATATAACTTAGAAGGAAATTATAAAGCAAACAAAATGAAGCTCTTTTTCCCATTTTATCTTTTTTTTTCTTTCAATCTTTTTTGCCCCGATTTTTAGGGTTCATTTTTATACCATAATGAAAAAATTCATATCTAGCAAAAAAAATTACTTTTAGAAAAAAAATCCTCATTTTATTTGGAGATCTACATCAGGTCTACTCAAGGCATACGCTGTATGGACTGTCTCCCAACACTAGATAGAGATCATGTTCCTTAACACCTCTCTCTTTGTCCTGCTAGTGCTAATGAAGAGTTGCTGACAATCAGGAATGAAGTGTTTGATCCTCTTTGGATAGCACAGCAGAACCCTCTTGGAACACGAAAGCATCTCCTTTGGGTCACCACCCGATGCTTCACATAGAGCGGGAATGGAAAAGGTTTTGAACCCAGGGTCGTGCAATGATAAGTTCAAGGTTTTGGCCACAAATCTTGGCACAAAACTAGGAGACCTCCTTCCACCCATCAGGATAGGTGACTAAATCAGAAAAGCCATGCAATTTGTCTACCATCTTCACCAATAGTAAAGCTAGCAAAAAGACAGTCTTGAGAGTCAGATCTCTGTCTGACGACCTTCTTAAATGCTCATAAGGGGTCCACAAAAGAGCTTTGAGAACGAAGGTCACGTCCAACTCTGGGGACCCGCGATCCCGGGTTGGACAAGACTCCTCATAGCTCCTCATTAGCATAGACAGCTTCTACGAGGAGAAGTCTATACCTTTTAGTCAAAAGACCATGCCTAAGGCTGAGCGGTAGCCTTGATAGGCACAACTTGAAGGCACTTCTCTGGGAAAAGGAGGCCGAAGAAATACACAATCTGCACTAGTTGCTCCGACTGGAGAAGTATCCCTTCTTTGACACCAATCACATATGGTCTACTTCCCCTAGTAAACAGATGCAGAGGACCGTCGCAAATACCCAGACATCTCCTGTGAAGTGCTTTGCGAAAAAGCTTTTGCTCTGAATAGATGCTGGATAGCCACCAATTGTGAAGTTTCAACAACTTCAGAGATTGGTGGTACCTCTGTATATGCGGCTGACAGAAGTGTGGACCATTACGGTAGTTCTCTAGGGACCTCAACTAGAAGTGCTAACAGATCAGGATACCACATGGCATGAGGCTATCTGGGAGCCACCCGGGTCATCCTGAGTCCTAAGATAATCAACACTTGATTAACGGCTTGATCAGGCTGAACGGAAGAAAGGCATAACTGTCTAGGTGATCCTATGGGTGTCTGGAGGCATCTTTGAACACTGCCTATAGATCTAGAACAATAGGATGAAACCCAGAGAGCTTCCTGTTTAGCCGTGTGGCCAGCAGATCGACTCCAGGAAACCAGAAAAGGCAGGAAGTCTCTCTATTCCACAAGGATGTAGAGACCACTTTGCCTCTTCAACATGCCCCTGGTGACCAAGTGCGCTGATATATTGCTCTTGTCCAGCATGTCGTCATCGTTGGCGCCCACTCGTGTCCGAGTATTGGGTTCTGTCGTTAGCCATCAGCCTCCTATCTATGGGGTGGGTGCTTATGTCTGATGTGGCTGTTAAGTCCTAGTCTGTGGAGGAAGAGTCGCGGACAGTGTTCACAAGGGAGGGTAGGTGGTGGGCGGGGCTGTTCTAATCGCTCTCTCCTTCTTCTCCTCCTAGCCTCCTCATTTTGTCTCCTCCTCTCCTCGAAGTCCACGGTGCCATGGTGTACTGTACTCCTCCAGGTTTTCCTGTCCCTGGCTGTTTCTTCCCATGAGGAAGGATCGATGTCAGTTAGAGCCAGGGTGCGCTTTAGTTGATCTTTATATCGCATTTTCGGGGCTCCTCGTAGTCTGGTGCCCTGGGTCAGTTCTCCGTAGAATATTTTCTTTGGGAGCCTAGATGGATCCATCCTATGCACGTGTCCTATCCAGCGGAGGCGATGGTGGATGATGGTGGCCTCCACGCTGGTCAGCGAGGCACGTTCTAAGACTTCAATGTTGGTGGTGTGGCTCTCCCAGGGGATTTTCAAGATCTGCCTCAGTTTCATTTGTTGGAAGCGTTCTAGGTTTTTAATATCGTTTCTATATAGCGTCCATGTTTCACATGCATATAGGAGCGTGGAGAGGACTACTGCCCTGAACACCATTATTTTGGTGGTCATTGTCAGTGCGTGATTGTTAAATACGCGGCAGTTGAGTCGGCCAAAGGCGGAGTGGGCTGCCCTGATCCTGTTCTCCACGTCCTTTTTGCTTGTGGGAGCTGATGTTAGGATGCTCCCTAGGCAGGAGAACTGGTCCACCTGTTCTAACGGTTGGTCATTCACTGTGGTATTGAAGTTTGGGAGCATCAGTCCTGGTGGATGTTGGACGAGGGTCTTGGTTTTATCTGTGTTGACTTGCATCCCAAAACGTTCGAGGCAGAGTTGTATGCATCAGCTAACGACTGCAGGTCCTCTGCTGTCTGACCTGGGGTGGCATTGTCGTCAGTATACTGCAGTTCTCGCACTGCACACAAGGTGGTCTTGGTTCTGGCGCGGAGTCTGGCGAGGTTGAAAGCGCCTCCATCCATGCGGAAACGTAGGTCGACTGAGGGTGTGTCTGGGGGAATCTCGTTGAGCATTGCTGCGGTGTATAGCGAGAAACACGTTGGGGCCAGAACACAGCCCTGCTTCAGGCCGCCGTTGATGGGGAATGGGTCTGAAAGAGAGTTCTGGTGGCAGACTCTCCCAACCATTCCGTCATGGAGGGCACGCACCAGCTTGACAAAATTGGGTGGGCAGCTATATCTTTTGAGGACAGCCCACATGGCAGGTCGAGGTACTTTGTCAAAGGCCTTTTTCAAATCCCAGAAGATGAACATTATGGGCTGTTGTTGTTCGAGGCTCTTCTCTTGTAGTTGTCGCGCACAGAAGATCATGTCTATGGTCCCGCGGGAAGGTCGAAAGCCGCACTGAGACTCTGGCAGGACGTCTTCTGCGAGAATAAGGAGGCGGTCAAGGAGAATCCGAGCGAAAATCTTACTCGCGATGCTTAGTAGTGATATTCCCCGGTAGTTGTTACAGTTCTCCCTGTCTCCCTTCTTGAAGATGGTAACGATGTTTGCATTGCGGAAGTCACTGGGGAGGGTCTTGGTCTCCCATATTTTCAGTATAAGGAGCATCAAACGGTTCCTCAAACCGGGGCCACCGTGAGTGAGGAGCTCCAACGGGATGTTATCTGGCCCTGGGGCTTTGCCGGGCTTCATGCGCTGCAGGGCCTTGTTGAAGTCATGGATGGAGGGTGGTAGTGCCATCCAGTGACGGACGGGATGCTGCGGGGTCATTCGCAGGAGATAGTCTGGGGTGTCTGCTTGGTCATTGAGGAGGTTCTCAAAGTGAGACCTCCACCTGGCCAGGATGCCCTCGCTGTCGGTGATGGTCGTGGCTCCATCCGCGTCCTTCAGGCTGCCCACTGATGACCGTGTGGGACCAAATATTTCCTTTGTTGCTGCATAGAAGATGCGCAGGTCACGTTGGTCAGCGAAACTCTGTATTTCTGCAGCTTTTCTTTGCCACCAGGTGTTCTGGGCTTCACGGATCCCTCTTTGGCAACCAGCTTCAGCCACCTTGTGAGCACATTTGTTAGCTGCTGTTGATTGGTTTTCCAAAGTCAGGGGTGCTTGTCGTTTGGTTTCAATGAGAAGAGAGATGGTAGCATCATTCTCATCAAACCAATCATGCCGTTTCTTGGTGGTGTAGCCTAGTGTTTCCTCCGCGGCACGGGCCATGGCGTTTCTGAGGGTGGTCCAGTGGTGCTCAACAGTGGCCTGACCCACGGGGTCTGCGAGGTGTTGTTCACAGGCCTCCTTGTAGTTCTGTGCCACCTGTGGGTTGCGGAGCTTACTACAATCAAAGCGTTGGTGTGGTACGCTGTCAGGTGCCCTTCTGGGTGGTCGTAGGGTCGTCACGGAGAGTCGGGAGATGAGGAGTCTGTGGTCCGTCCAGCAGTCGTCCGCTCTGGGCATGGATCGGGTGATGCGGACGTCTCCTCGGTCTCTGGCTCTGGTCAGGACGTAGTCCAGGGTGTGCCAGTGTTTAGACCGTGGGTGTCTCCATGTGGTCTTTTGTCGTTTTGGTAACTGGAAGATGATGTTGGTTACCACAAGTTGGTGTTCTGCACACAGACCCAGTAGAAGTTGGCCATTGGCGATGCAATTTCCAATGCCATGGCGGCCGATGATTCCCTCCCACAGGAGATGGTCTTTGCCTACTCGGGCATTAAAGTCGCCAAGCACAACAAGCTTGTCATTGGCGGGCACTGCCTGGATGGTGCGGTCGAGCTGGGTGTAGAAGGCAGCTTTGTCATCATCGGTTGAGGTGAGGTGTCTGTCCCGCGTGATGGGGATGCGGACAGTCATCAAGCGCTCACTGATGGCCTTGGGAGCGAGGTTGTGCTGCTGCACTAGCTGGGAACGGATGGCGAAGCTGACACCGTGGATGCGAGGCTCCTCTAGGGCCTTGCCTTTCCAGAAGATGGTGTAGCCTGTTCCAGCTTCCCTGATGTTGCCCTCTTCGGGTAGTCTGGTCTCGCTAAGAGCCGCCACATCAACATTGAAGCGGGCTAGCTCCTTGCAGACGAGGACTGTACGTCGTTCCGGGCGGCTGGTGTTCGTCACGTCTTGGAGGGTGCGGATGTTCCACGCACCTAAGGTTAATATTTTTTTCTCTTTGTTTCGACCGCATTAGTGGGATGTCCTCCAGCCGCGGTGAGCTGACCAGACGGGTTTGCCGTGTCTGATGTTTACCCCACCTTTTCTAGGGGCCTCCCCATGTGGGGTGGGCTGCGCTGTCCTCAATAGGCCAGCCCAGTCACGGGTCCAGCATGTATATGGCCGACAACTCTACGGCGTGGAACAATGCATAGAATGTATCCACTTCGTCAGTTCGCAGAGAGGGCGATAGACCGTGCTCCTTGCCTCTTGACGTATGTCATTATGGTGATGTTGACGCTCACCAACACTACCAAATGCCTCTTTAAAGATTTTTGTAATGCATGCAGCAAGCAGGCTTTCTACCAATGTAAGCATTACAGAGCCAGGAAATGCATGGGTGTCGCCAATTCTCCCTCCAAAGAGAGGTGGTGTCGTAAGGAGTCCTTTCCTTACGACTAAGGCTGGCCTCCCTGGATTTCTTCGGCCTATTCCTCTTCTTCTACAACTTAGAAGAGAAATCAGAATCAGAGTTGGAGGACAAAGTGGAGGAAGAAGAACGTGCACGTTTCTTCTGCTTCACAAATTTCCTCTAGGCTTTGCAATCAGGAATCAAGGTCTGAGCAACAAACGACGATAAGGCTCTCCTAAGGGAAGGAACCACACGGGTTGCTCCAACAGGAACCACAACTGTGGGGAACACTGTCACAGGAAAGAGGGAAGCCATACTTAACAGAGGCCCACTACACAGCAACAAGCAGGGTCACTGGCACCAAGAGAACATGGGTTACAGGCCCTTGACCCCCCAGGCATAAGGGAAGAGGTAGCTAACACAGGGATGACCGGGTCAAGGGTGAAAAATGTAACCCCAAGCACCGCGGGAATACACACTTCCGGCCCTGCGACCAACTTGAACCCAATCTTACGCTTGACACCTCACAGTACAAGAGATTTTTCTGCTGGCACAGGTGTCACTTTATAGGCCTTAGCAATCCTTTTGGGCTTAGAGGGAATACCACAAGGGGCACCATGGGGGTCACTGACATGGAAGCACAACCACACCTTTCACCAATGGTGTCCCGACGGGAGACGCAGGCATTGAGTATAATGGGGGAGAGGTAGCCTTGGCTACCAGTTCCCTAAACAAAGCCATGGAGGGCATACAGTACTTGAATGACTTAAGGAAGCCCAAGACTAGTCGTCGACAGTCTGCATGGAAACAGGTGAAGACCCTCCAACCTCCAAAGGGGTACGGCAAACACTAGGGGAACCCCCACACACCACCAGACCTTGTAAAGCCCACTGATGCAGATCCAAAGACTCCTTGATCTTGAGCCAATGATGTATACGCAGGGCTGATGGCAGTAGACATACTCACTGAGGAAACAGAAGATGTGAAAGACTTCTTCGGCACTGACAAGACAGACACCAGCAAAGGCTTAGCTCTAATCTTCCCCCATCAGAGCGTATACCTGCCACTGCACAGAAGGCCATTACCTGCACACTGGGATGCTTGTGAACAAAAATGCTCCCTACAAGATGCACACCGAGAGGGATGATATACAGCCGGTTTACTCATAAATTGGATGCAATGTCCACCCTTTCCCTGGCAAGTACAAATCACTTGCTTTACATCCATCACTACAGCAATAAACACCCAGCATTTACTTCTTATAAAAAAGTAAATAAAAAGTTTGGACAACGGGACAACGAGAAATCTATATTCGCTGCAGACAAAATTAAAAAGAAGCTCTTTCGACAGGTGGTGGGCAGGGCTTCTTGACAGTGTACACCACCTATCATTTACTATCTCCTTAACTAATTCAATAGCCGTTCAAGCTTGCGCCAAAATCATCTTGCCATTTAAAGGACAAAGGTTCATACTTGCATAGGAACAAATCATTTTTCTGCTACAAAGGGAGATTTTTAATAGAATATCATGTCAGGGTATCTCTAAATTCCTTATTTCAACACCAATTGAAAGAATCCACATAAGCACAAATAGAAACTATACTCAATAGGCATCACTGGCAGTAAAATTAGAAACATTGACATAAACATTATACTGTACACAAAAAAAAACCAGAAACTTTTTACCTACTTGGAGGATTTTTCAAAAGGAAATCTGTATCAAAGTTAATGGTAATGTATTCAATAAATATTGATAGTAAAAAGACATAATGGAAATGAATTCGAGTAAGCTTGGTATTATGATTATGACACATCCAATAATTCATAGAATGAGAGAATATACTGGGAATTTTATATTTTCTTTTCTTCATGGCTTACCATAGAGTTTTAATGTAACTGTCCTTATTCTCTATTACTGAGCCAGCACCAGCAAGAAGAGTCTCTACTTCAGTCATTTTCTTCAAACTCACACTCCATACACCTGTAAACATTAACAACTTTAAAAAGGTCATTCTATCTTAACTTTAATCAACTCTTTAGAAACAGATTTTAATACTACATTGATAGTGTAATTGATGAAAAACTTACAAAGTTAGAACAGAATGTACACAAACAAGAAGACAAATACTGTAGTAAGAAATTATGAAAATAAGTCACATAATGGTTAATTATAAACAAAGATGGCATGTACTAGAGGAAAATGCTGATGGTAACATACACACTGTACAGTAGTTAAATAACGAGAGAGAGAGAGAGAGAGAGAGAGAGAGAGAGAGAGAGAGAGAGAGAGAGAGAGAGAGAGAGAGAGAGAGAGAGAGAGAGAGAGAGAGTGTGTGTGTGTGTGTGTGTGTGTGTGTGTGTGTGTGTGTGTGTGTGTGTGTGTGTGTGTGTGTGTGTGTGTGTGTGTGTGAGATATCGCTCATTTGTCTTCCCAACTGAAGTATGTTTTAAAAATTGCTGGAAATAAGTAAACTATAGGAATTAAACATGACAAATTCGAAGATAATTTGTATTTTTCCTAACCATACAAACCTTAGCTATTTACAAAGGGTTTACTTTTAGCGCAGCTGAAATGACGAGCCAATAGTTTTTAATGAGGGTTAATTACCCCCGCGCTAGTTAGCGGGGGGTGGGGAAGGGTAGCTTGCTACCCCTCCCCCCTCCACACACCAGTGACTTGCTTCACTTCACTTAGAGGTAGGACTTGACTTGGGGGTCAGGGATGGCGGGCACATATGTGTAAATAGCTAAGGTTTGTATGGTTAGGAAAAATACAAATTATCTTCGAATTTGTCATTTGTTCCGTAACCGAAATACAAACCACGCTATTTACAAAGGGTGACTTACCCCTTAGGAAGGGTGGAAAGTCCCCAGCCTTACTGACTTCGGCTTGCCAGGGGGCTCGATCCCTCAGTGAGCAGCACTAGAGAGAGGGAGCCCCTGTACCTCACAAGTTCCTAGCATTGCTAGGAACGAGTGGCCTACATAAGCAGTGTGAGGAGGAGAGTGTGACTCGTCCTATGAAGTTGACCTTGAGACCTTCAGATAGGAATTCTAGGATAGGACGTTCCCCATACCGCCTCGTCAGAGTATGGGAGACGCAACAGTATTAAGCTTAATACTAGGAGCACAAAGAAGCATGGGTTACCTGCAGAGGTCGAGGTCAGCTATGCGAGGACCAGGATGCTGCTTCCCCAAGAGAGGGGAGAATGAAGAAAGAAGTAAGGGTCAGACATACTCTTTCATTCACGCAGACTAAGACCGGGTAACAACGCCCTCAACCTACTGCTACTTGTCCAAAAAGGAGCCTGAGGTTAGACCAGCTGTTGTGCAGCCACCACAGGGCCGATAGAAAACGTATCGAGGCTCCTGTGGGTCACGTCTTGCAGGTAGTGGGCTGTGAAGGTCGTTTGACGCTTCCAGACCCCAGCTTGAAGTACCTGCGTCACAGAGAAGTTTCTCTTGAAGGCCAGGGATGTAGCAATACCCCTGACATCGTGGGGCCGAGGGCGACGTGACGAAGGAGGGTCAGGATTCAGGGCATGGTAGATAACCCTTCAAATCCAAGCTGAGATGGTGTTCCTGGTGACCCTCCTCTTTGTCCTGCCTGTGCTCACAAACAAAGCTCGCACATGAGGACGGACTGCAGCCGTTCTCTTCAAGTAGTGCCTCAGACACCTCACTGGACATAGTAGCAGCTGGTCTGGGTCGTTTGTTACAGAACGGAGACTCGCGATCCTGAAAGAGTCGAACCGAGGATCCGGCACTCCAGGATTCTGAGTCTTGGCCACAAACTCAGGGACGAACCTGAACGTTACCTCCCCCCATCCCCTTGAATGGGCGATGTCGTACGAGAGACCATGAAGTTCACTAACTCGCTTGGCCGAGGCCAAGGAGAGTAAGAAAGCCGTCCTCCAAGACAGGTGGCGATCGGAGGCCTGGCGTAATGGCTCGAAGGGAGGTCTCTTAAGAGTCCTGAGGACTCGAACCACGTTCCAAGGAGGGGGTCTCACTTCCGACTGGGGGCAGGTAAGCTCATAGCTACGTATGAGTAAAGAGAGTTCTAGCGATGAAGAAATATCCACGCCCTTCAGTCTGAAGGCCAAGCTTAAGGCTGAGCGATAGCCTTTCACTGCCGAGACAGAAAGGCGCATTTCTTCTCGCAGATACACGAGGAAGTCCGCTATTGCTGGAATAGTGGCATCAAGTGGAGAGATACCCCTTCCACGACACCAACCACAAAAGACTCTCCACTTTGCTTGGTAGACTCCCTCAGAGGACCTTCGCAGGTGCCGAGACATTCTCTCCGCAACCTGTTGCGAAAAGCCTCTCTCCGCGAGGAGACGCTGGATAGTCTCCAGGCGTGAAGCCGAAGCGAGGCCACGGCCCTGTGAGGGACGCCGGAGTGGGGTTGTCTGAGAAGCTCGTGTCGTGGAGGAAGCTCCCTTGGGAGTTCCGTCAGGAGTTGCAGAAGGTCCGGAAACCATTCCACGTGATGCCATAGCGGAGCTACTAGAGTCATGGAACAGTTGACCGATAGTCTGGTCCTGTTGAGCACCCTTCTCATCAGACAGAACGGTGGGAAGGCGTACACGTCGATGTTGTCCCACCGTTGCTGGAAAGCATCTTGCCAGAGTGCCTTGGGGTCCGGGACTGGTGAGCAGTACAGGGGCAGCTTGAAGTTCAAGGCTGTCGCGAACAAGTCCACAGTCGGGGAACCCCACAAAGTCAGGACTTTGTTGGCTATCTGATGATCCAAAGACCACTCGGTACTCACTATCTGCGAAGCCCTGCTCAGACTGTCGGCGAGCACATTCCTCTTGCCAGGAATGAAGCGAGCTGATAGTGTTATCGAGTGGGTTTCGGTCCACCTTAGAGTCTCTACTGCAAGATGGGATAGCTGTTGCGAAAAAGTGCCTCCCTGCTTGTTGATATAAGCCACTACCGTGGTGTTGTCGCTCATCACCACCACGGAGTGACCCGCCAGGGACCGTTGGAACTGCTGAAGAGCCAGAAAGACGGCCTTCAATTCTAGCAGGTTGATGTGTAGGCACTTTTCTGATTCTGACCAAAGGCCTGAGGCCCTCTGGTTCAGAACGTGCGCCCCCCACCCTTCTTTTGACGCGTCCGAAAACAGAGTCAATTCCGGGGGGAGGACGAGAAGACTCACTCCCTTCCGCAGGTTCTCGTCGGCCAGCCACCACCGCAAGTCCGTCTGTTCCAGAGACCCCATTGGGATCAGAATGTCCGGGGAATCGGATCCTTGATTCCACCGGGACTTGAGCTGCCATTGAAGGGATCTCATCCTGAGGCGGCTGTTTGGAACCAGATGGGCCAGGGAGGATAGGTGGCCTAAGAGACGCAACCACGATTGGGCGGGGAGTTCTTTTCGCCTGTAGAAAGGTTCCGCCACCCTCCTCAGCCTTGCTATCCGGTCGTCTGAAGGAAAGGCTTTGTGGAGATTGGTGTCTATTAGCATGCCTAGATAAACCAGTCGTTGGGACGGCTGCAGAGAGGACTTCTCGAGGTTTACCACGATCCCCAGATCCTGGCAAAGATCCAGAAGCCTGTCTCGGTGCCGAAGAAGGGTCGACTCCGAGTCTGCTAGGATCAGCCAATCGTCCAGGTAACGAAGGAGACGAATACCGTTCCTGTGCGCCCAAGATGAAATCAGGGTGAACACTCTGGTGAACAGCTGAGGAGCTGTGGAGAGACCGAAACACAGCACCTTGAACTGGTAGATCTTGTTGTCTAGGCAGAATCTCAGGTATTTCCTGGAAGACGGATGGATTGGGATCTGGAAGTACGCGTCCTTTAGATCCAGTGTACACATGAAGTCTTGTGGTCTCACCGCAAGTCTGACTGTGTCTGCTGTCTCCATGCTGAACCGGGATTGTTTGACAAACCTGTTCAGAGGTGAGAGATCGATGACGGGTCTCCAGCCTCCAGTAGCCTTCTTTACAAGAAAGAGTCAACTGCAGAAGCCTGGGGAGCCATCCACGACCTCCTGGAGAGCACCCTTCTCGAGCATGGTCTCGACTTCAGCCTGAAGGGCCAGCCCCTTTGCCGATCCCGTGGCATAGGAGCTCAACGACACTGGATTCGCTGTCAGGGGAGGTTGAGATGTTGTGAACGGGACGCGATAACCTTGGCCGATCACTGAGACCGTCCAAGCATCGGCCCCGTGTTGCTGCCACCTGCGGACGCAACGCTGAAGGCATCCCCCCACAGGTGGACATGCAGGGGGACTGCCACCCCTAGGGCTTGCGGCCGCGGCCACCACCCCTAGGAGTCTTGCCTCCCCTGGAGGACTTACCGCCCCTCTTGACCTTGGCTGGAAAGGGCTGGGGCTTAGACACCACTCTCTTAGCTGCCGGTGCCTGTTTGGGAGCCTTACGAGGCTGTTGCTGCTGTTGTGGCGGGGCTGGAGGCTTATAGGGCCGAGTTGTAAGGGCCCTGTGGAGGAGGGAGTCCGTGCTGGATTTCCTCCACCTCTCAGCCGTTCGCTCCATGTCTTGAGGCTCAAACAGGCTCTCCCCCAGAAGGGAAGCATGTCGGAGCCTACACACATCTACGGCGGGGACCTTCGGATGGAATCTCTCGGACACAGCATCGCGACGCTTCAACACCGAGTTTGCCCACAGGGTGGTAACCTGGTGCGCCAAAAACTCGATGGAGCGGGTGCCCGAGAGCAAGAAGGTCTCTAGGGCCTTCCTATTGGTCTCCTTGGACAAGTCCTCCGATCGCAATAGGATGCCTAGAGATCCTAGCCAGAAGTCCAGCCACGAAGTGGCCTGCATGGCACACTTAGCGACCTTCTCGTGGTTAAGGATCTCTGCCGCCGAGAACGACACCTGCCGGGCAGAGAGTTTCTCAAGGGGAACTCCCTTCACCAGCTCCTCCACAGAGTGATGGAGAGGAAGAGCGAGGTTGTGCTCACCCAGGATCTCGAAATACCACCTCTGCTGAAGGCAAGGAGGAGGGATGAGCTTGTTCCCGGCAGTGGAACGACTGGAGGAGGCAAGAAGTGCGAGCTGAGCGTTGGCCCTAGCCCTGGCACTCTTCAGCCCCCGAGACCAGGGCAGAGCTGCACTGGTCTTAGGGGCCTTCCGAACGTCAAACACTTCATCCAGAATCGTGTCTTTGCCTTCACGGGGGGCGATGACTGGATCCGTAAGTCTGTTAAGTTGCCTTATCAGGCTTAGGACCTGCCAGAAGGCATGTTCGGACTCTTGCTGTTCTCCTCCCTGCGGGCTGGCAGCCAAGTCTCCTGCCCCAGGAATCTCTTCCTGGGGTGATACGTGGACATTCCCCTGGGTAGCCGTGGGTTCCTGACGAATCCTTGCAGAGGATTTAGGGACGGTCTTGGAATCCTTGGGTTCCCTCCTGGGAGGGATACAGGATCCCAACAACGAAGTTCGAGGGGCCCCTTCCTCACGAGACGATTCTCCTGCCTGAAGCGAAGTCTCCCCCCCTGGTGCCGAGGGGAAGACTACCGCCCCACTGGACTCACCTGAGGACGGAAAGGCCTCGTCCACGGGAGAAGGAGAGAGTACTCGTGCAGGAGAAGGGACCTTCGAGACCGACCTCTTGGGAACCAACTTCGCCCTGGGGGAAGTCACCACGAAGTCCACTCCTCTCTTTCTCTTCAGCGTAGGAGAGACAGCCGATGGTTTGTTACCCTGGCCGGCGAGTGCTGGTTTCATAACCCTCACTAACGCCCGTGCCAGCGGACCAAACCAAGTCTACTGCTCCAAGGACACAGAGTCCGAAATCCTCGCTAAAGGGAAAGGGATCGGGCGATCCTTTGGAGTGGACACGACGGTACCTGCCTGAAAAGAAGGTGGGGAAGAATGCTGTACTGACCTCTCTTCGTCCTGCACTACCAACCTGTGCTTGGATGGAGGTGATCCCGAGTGCCGTCTAGGAGCACGCGTCCCTGCTGCTACCACCGGCTGTGGAATTCGCCGCGAACGATGGTCGCGCGAAGGCGAATGGTCGCGCGGGAGCGCGGGCGCGCAGGTGGATAATCGCGCGGGCGCACAGGCGAGCGGTCGCGCGGGCGCGCAGGCGAGTGGTCGCCCGGGCGCGCAGGCGAGCGATCGCGCGGGCGCGCAGGCGAGTGGGCGCGAGGGTGGGCAGGTAAATGAACACGTGTCCGAGGCGACGAACGCAAGCGTTGGCGCGACGGCGAGGGATCGTGCTGCCGCGTAGGTGAGGAAGATCGCTGGCGATGTAGATCCACAGGCGATCGATGACGAGCTGGTGAGTGCAGTCGCTCAAGTTGGCGATGGCGCGATGTGGTATGTCGACGCACTGGTGTGCGATGGTGAGCAGCATGCGCAGGTGAATGACCGCGTAATGGTAAGCGATGGCGAGCAGCATGCGCAGGTGAATGATCGCGTGATGGGGTGCGATGGTGATCAGCATCCACAGGAGGGAGATCGTTCAGGGTCGTGCGATGAGGAGCAGCATGCGTAAGAGGGCGATCGTGCAGGGGCGAGCGATGGCGAGCAGCATGCGCAGGTGGCCGATCGCGTGATGGGGTGCGATGGTGATCAGCATCCGCAGGAGGGCAATCGTGCAGGGTCGTGCGATGGCGAGCAGCATGCGCAGGAGGGCGATCGTGCAATGGCGAGCGATGGCGAGCAGCATGTGCAGGCGGGCGATCGCACGATGCCGAGCTAGAAGCTGGCGAACCATGTTCCTTCAGGAGCGTTGGAGAACGTCGGCACGCTAGTTGTCGCTGTTGAATAGGCGATACTAAGATCGCCTGTGCGCGCTGGCAAGCAGGTGAACGCTGGCGAGGAGGTAATCGCTGGCGCGTAGGTGATCGCTGGCGAGCTGGTGATCGCTGGCGAGCAGAAGGTCGACGCGTGTCCTGTGAGAGGACAGGTGGCGCGGCGCGTTCACGAGCAGGAACGGGAAGATCGCTGGCGCGTTGGCGAACATGTGTTTTTGACACACGCGCAGCACGATGTTGTGTAGCCACAGGACCAGGCAGATGGTGAGCAGGGAGTTCAGCAGGAACTAAAGGGTGGTCAGAGACCGCAGGGCGAGGGTCCTCAAATGAGCGCTGACGCTCGGAAGAGAGCTGACGAGCAGGAGAGAGCTGGCGAGGGGGGCGAACATCAGGAGAGAGCCGACGAGCAGGAGAGTCTTGGCGAGCAGGAGATGGTCGACGAGCAGGAGAGCGCTGGCGAGCAGGAGAGCGCTTGTGCGCTAGCACTGCTCGCGTAAGGGAAGAATCCCTTAGCCCCGAAGGGACCGTTGCCCGTCGGGTGACGAGTTCTCCAGAAGGCGAAGATCCGGCAGGAGATGGTGAGCGGTCTGCAGAGAGGTTCAAGGAGGGCGGAGCAGTAGGTTGAGGCTGACGAGGAGAGTCCCGAGGACGAAGACCCAAAAAGGCGCCTCTTAGTCCCCCTGTAAGGAGAAGGGAGGCCCTTGTGGCGTAGAGGACGGTGAGCCTTACGGCGGAGGCGGCCTCGGGGGAGATCGTCGGGACCATCGGTCCTCCGAAGGGGAGTCTTCGTCAAAACACTTCCCTCAGAAGGAAGCTGAGCTGCAGTCGAGACCGAAGGACTCACTTCCCCCTTCGAAGGATGTACGGAAGGAGGAGGAGAGCCTTTAGCACCATCACCAGCAACAGCACCTGCGGCGGAAGGCCCAGCCACGTCGGAGGCCTCTGTCACCACGACGTCGACAATAGACAGAGGGTCTACCTCTGCTACCACCGGCGAATGCTTAACAGCGGCCCCCAACGAGACAAGGTCAATAAGAGCGACCCTGGAGGGCAAGCCCTTAAGCCCCAGGGACGACCAAATCTGTAAAAGATCATCACTGGATAAGGCATTATCAATAACCTCCCCCGGAGGAGGAGGGGGGAACCGCCTCGCTATGGGAGGCGACGCCCTCTCCCCCCACCGAAGGTCGGGAAACAGAACAAGGTCCTGCGCTCCCACTCGGCCGACTCTCCTTAGGAGGCGGACGAGGGGGAGCTTCGGAGGAGGTTTGGGCGGCGGAAGAAGAGTCCCGAGAACCTTCCTCCTTCAAGGCTAACCCCGGAGGAGAACGGTCTCTCTTGAACTTCTTCTTACGCCGACGGCCAAACCTCTCCCACTGGGAGGCAGACCACTCCCTGCACTCACGGCACATGTTCTCCTGGTCACACCGTCGGCCCCGACATTGAGGGCAGAGGGCGTGTGGATCCGTATTAACGTCCGACATGAAAGTCCCACAAGGACGGCCGGCAACTCCAGGGCATGTACGCATAGTAAAGAAAATAAATGAAGGTCAACTTCCAACCAACACACACACTGAAAAGAAAAAGCAGAAAATTAAAGGCTGTCACGAAGGCGATGAGCAGACACGTCTGATCACCGCCGAGCCAAAAGTGAAGTGAAGCAAGTCACCGGTGTGTGGAGGGGGGAGGGGTAGCAAGCTACCCTTCCCCACCCCCTGCTAACTAGCGCGGGGGTAATTAACCCTCGTTAAAAACTATTGGCTCGTCATTTCAGCTGCGCTAAAAGTAAACCCTTTGTAAATAGCGTGGTTTGTATTTCGGTTACGGAACAATTCATTATTTCATAACATAATAGAAAGCTGAAAATAATTGCAATGACAAAAACATCAGTAAAAATATAATACATATCAATTTATCATAGCCATCAAAATTAAAAACTTGCTAAGGATTCTGCTAATTTAAAAATTATCCCCAATAATTTTAATGTACCTAAAAATTTAAAAGCACACAATGAAAATAAGAAACATGAAATGTTAATACCTGATTTCAGTTATAACTATTACAGAGTAGAAAATCTAGTCTTTCTATGCTTATGCATGCTTAAAGCAATTCTGACCTTCACTTCCATAATAAAACAATAGTAGTTTAAGAGATCAAGGTCCTTCAATAACAAACATTAATTGGGATCAGTGGTAATCCAGGATATTTAAGTGGAAGAATAGGAAAACTAGTGAAATAAAAGGATATATCCTCACCTGTAGTTTCATAGTCTAACCTAACTTAGGGGCCTGATCATGTGGAGTGAGGATTACCTCATTAAGACCTAACATTTGAAATGATGTTTTCTTTTTATCTTCACTCTCTTCCACTCACAGACATCACCAACATTTTGCCTGGTAAGCCACAGTGTAGATGGCACTAAGGAGAATCAAACTCAAATTCCTCAGTTTGAACCGCAGGTTGGAAAATTGAATAAAGAGGAAAGGTGTGGAGACAGAAAATGGTTATGACATATAGTATATTTTGGAGAATGCTACAAATCTGCTAGTATCCCAACATTTCAAAATGAACAAAGCTAAACATTGAGGTCCAAAAAATTTGGGTAAGGCTTATGACGGTAAAGTCTGTGTAACTAAGAGATTTAGTGGATAGCTTCCTTACAGGACCTTGATTACAATATAAGTGTGTGTGTGTTTCCACCACACATCAAGCATAGGCATTCTAGTATTTGTCCACTGATCTTGGGGAAATGACTGAATATCAAATTATAAATATCTACCAATCATTGTCAACAGTGATCGAGTATATTCCCATAAGTATGTAGTCTTCTTAAGATTACTTCATGTATTATAGAATGTTTACAGCACTGAATTATTTACAGTAGATATTTTCTGGTCATTTTAAGGCTTCAAGTAATTAAAGGCAATTTTTGCATTTTATAAGGTTCCAATGTTCATCATCAGTTTCTGATTGTTGTCACCAACACTGTGCAGTTTATAGGGGTCCAATGCTTATCATCAGGGTCTGATTGTTCCACCAACACTGCAGTTTATTGATTGTTTTCACCAATACTGTAGTTTACAAGGTTCCACTGTTCATCATCCGTTGTACAGAACCTTTTATCACTTTTTATGTTCCCTTTGGTCTCTTTTTACCTAGCAGTTCAATATCCTTACCTTTTAAGTCTTTCACTTAATGTTGAGGAACAGATCTTAAGAGTATATTGGTGTCCTTGTTAAACTACTATATCATGACTGTGATAGTTTCACAAGATCTTATCACCCTTTTTTATATGAATTTGGTTATTCTGGTGATAATTACTTTTCTTGTAGATCCTTTATTTCCTTTCCTCACCGGGCTATTTTCCCTGTTGGAGCTCTCGGCCTTATAGCCTTCTGTTTTTTCCAATAGGGTTGTAGTTTAGCAAGTAGTAATAAAGGGATTTTGACGTAGGAAAAATCTATTTCTGGGCGAAGGACCTGTGCCGCCCAGTGAATAAGCTCCATTTAGCACTTATTCTTAGGTAATTTACTGCTAAATATACCAGAGAAAAAATGTAAAGGAGTGCTAGGTTAACTAGCTCGCTCACCTATTGGTGTCGGTATAAAATTGGGCGTATATTCCAGAGGTCCCGCACTATTTAGATTAATCCACGACAGAGAACCCCAATAGAGGAGAGCCGTTCAACCTCACTCGGTACTACTAACAATGCATCCGCTCAGAACCCAACTCCTTAGCACCCAAAGTTTGGGGACTCCAAGGGAGAGGAGCTGGGAGGGTTCACTGGGCGGCACAGGTCCTTCGCCCAGAAATAGATTTTTCCTACGTCAAAATCCCTTTTCTGGGCTCGAACCTGTGCCGCCCAGTGAATCTATACAAGAGAAAAATGTCACCAAACTTGCAAAATAAAGGAAAAAACATAAGCGTAAGGGAAATACAGGATGCTTTAATCAGAGATGAGTACCAAAAAACAATTATAAGGGTATCTTAAATATGAACATAAATCCAATAAGGTAGGTATAATAATGCCGTGAGTGATAATATATACAGATACTCAGGAGCATAAAATTTACAAATATAATAACAGTATTCAGGTGCGAGACCAACGAATACAATAGGGTATAAATGAGGCAGGTAAGAGGGAGATAAAGAGTCAAGGCATTAACCTGTGAGTTACTTGGGAGTAACTACGCTCCCTGCGGCTACTGTAGAAAATTTTAGGGCTTCCAAATGTTTAAGGTAGTGTTTCTTGAACACTGACGGTGATTTCCACCCTGTATACCTGGAAAGGTCTGTAAAATTCATGTGGTGAAAGAAGTTCACCGAGGTGGCAACCGCCCTGATATCATGTGCAAGAGGAAAAGAGTCAGGGTTAGCTTGTTTAATAAAATACAAAATTTGTTGCCTGATCCCTTTAATAGTAAAGGTACCGCCTTGTTCTCTAACGAATAGAGGCCCCGAGGAGTTAGAGGAGGTCCGGGATAAATAAGACCTAAGAGTAGTGACAGGGCACAGCGACGGATCTTGCGTGAGGGGAACAATTTTCCAGGAGGTCCATCTGTTTTGAGGGTCTTCATTCTTAGCCAAAAAGAATTTGTTAGGAGAAAGAAGGACCTCTCCTGAAGGCAGAAAGTCAATATGACCCGGGTCTCTCGACAAGGCTGCCAATTCAGAAATTCTTGCCCCGGAAGCCAAGCTCACTAGGAAAAGTGTTTTCCTGAGAAGGGGCATGTAATCACAAGAACTGTTAATGGTATCAGAAGCCAATTTGAGTACGTCATTAAGGAACCAGGTCACCGGGGTAGGACGAGTAACCGGTTTCAGTCTGGCACAAGCTTTCGGAATTGAAGCTAACAAAGAGTCGGTTAAGTCTATGTTAAAACCCACTAGGAAGATCTTTTTCAGAGCCGATTTAATAGTGGTGATAGTATTGGCTGCCAGACCTGATTCTAGTAAAGATCTAAAGAAAGTGACTGTAAGGTTCAAGTTCATACAGTTCACGTCTGAGTCTATTAAAAATTTTGCCAACTTTTTAACTGCAGAGTCATACTGGCGGATGGTGGAATCCCGTTTATCCGATTCTAGGAACAAGGTGTTTTGAGGATCAATATTGGCACCATGCATAGCCGCAAACTTCATAAAGTCCATAAAGTTAGGGCGCTCTGAATGTTTGAGAAAGCGTACACAACGCGTGTTTGTACTATCTGAGACAGGACCGGATTGGGTATCGGGTGAGGGTATAGTCTCAACTCCCGCAGGAGAGGATACCAGTTGCTCTTGGGCCAGTTGGGTGCGACCAAGGCTACTTGTCCCTTGAAGGATCTCAGTTTGTCTAGAACTTTCAGTAAAAGATTCACCGGGGGAAAGAGATAAATCTTTTCCCAGTTGTCCCAATTCTGTGACATGGCGTCTGTGGCGTAAGCCTGAGGGTCTAGATTGGGAGCCACATATACTCTCAATTTGTGGTTGGATTCCGTGGCGAAGAGGTCCACTTGGAGACCGGGAACCTGAGAGAGAATCCACCGAAATGACTTTAGATCGAGTGACCATTCCGATTCTAGAGGGGAGGTCCGGGACAGGGCGTCTGCCACTACATTCCGGACTCCTGCCAGGTGGACAGCTGAAAGATGCCAACGGTTTGAGGCTGCTAGGGAGAATATGGCTACTAGAACATGGTTCAGAGGCCCTGACTTTGACCCGCCTCTGTTGAGGCAGCGGACCACCACTTCGCTGTCGAGGACCAGACGAAGGTGTTGTTTCTTGGGAAGAGCGAGACGTTTCAGGGTTAGAAGAACTGCCATGGCCTCTAGCACATTGATGTGAAAATGGCGGAACAAGGGAGTCCAAAGACCTTGAACTTTCTTGAGCTGAGAATAGCCGCCCCAACCTGATAAGGATGCGTCTGTGTGAATGATTAATTCCGGAGGCGGAAATCGAAGGGGAACTGACTTTGACAGACTGTTTGCTCTTGTCCAAGGAAGAAGTCTTTCCCGTAGAATGGGAGGAAGGCGGACTTTCCTGTCCCGGAGCTTCCGGTTCGCCCTCGAACGCCAGACACAATTGATATCTTTCAATTTTGCCTTCAGAAGAAGATCCGTCACTGAGGCAAACTGAAGGGACCCCAGAATCTTCTCTTGGAGTCGTCTGGAACTTACTTTGTCTTTGAGAAAGCGTTTGGTGTTCCTTGCAATCTCTAACCTCTTGGGTCTGGGAAGACACAGAGTATGAGATATAAGATCCCATTGCAGGCCGAGCCATTGGAACTTCGATTTTGGAAGAAGACGGGACTTCTTGAAGTTGATCTGGAAGCCTAGAGACTGAAGATAATGGATGACTTTGTGAGTGGCTTTTAGGCAATTTTGGGAGGTGTCTGACCAAATGAGCCAGTCGTCCAGATAGGCTACTACTTGAATCCCTTGATTCCTGGGTTCCTGAACAGCGACTTCTGCTAGCTTTGTGAAGATCCTTGGGGCGATGTTGAGCCCGAAAGGCATCACCTTGAAGGAGTAACTTTTGTCCCCTAAGCGAAAGCCTAGGTACGGACGGAAGTGTCTCGCTATCGGGACGTGATAGTAGGCGTCTGTAAGATCGATAGAGGTGGTGACGGCCCCACGGGGAAGTAAGGTCCGCACCTGCGAGACGGTAAGCATTCGAAACTTGTCGCATTGAATGGACAAGTTGAGAAGGGATAGATCTAGAATCACTCTTCTCTTGTCTGAATCCTTCTTCGGGACACTGAACAGCCGACCTTGAAACTTCAGATGTTTCGTTTCTTGTATGGCGTTCTTTTGTAAAAGATCCTGGACAAATTCGACCAGGTCCGGAGTGGAATGTTGACGAAATTTGTTCGGAGGAGGAGGTCCTTGAATCCAACTCCACCCCAGTCCCTTGGAGATGATACTGAACGCCCAGGGACTGAACCTCCATTTGTTGCGGAAGGCATAGAGCCTCCCCCCTACCTGCTGCACCTCAGTATTGGTTTGAGGAGTTGCCTCCACGTCCGCCTCGGAAGTTCTTTCCTCTGCGAAAGGCTCTTCCCCTGCCTTTGTTCTGGTTAGAGCCACGGTGGTAGCCTCTACCTCTACCATAACTCTGGGAAGAGCTATGAGCCTCGTAAGACTGGTTAAAGGCAGGGGAAGTGTCGGAGGCACCAGAAAGCTGGCTCTTAGGTAGCAGAACGGTGACATAGTCATCCGAAGGAGCCCGAGAGGTGGAAGGCTGTGCAGGGACAACAGAAGATGGAGGAAGAGGCAGCCGGAAGTTGGATGAAGCACTCTGTTGTTGCCTGAACTGGGTGGAGGTATATGGTCTAAGCTTCTTCCTACCCCGGGCTTGATAATTTGCGGGGTCATACTTGCGTTTAGGGGTCAAACCCCAACGGGCTTTAAGGCTCTGATTAACCCTAGTGGCCTCCGCCAAGACTTCCTCTACGAGATCCTCGGGGAAGAGATTTGAACCCCAACAGGAGGACCGGATGAGTTTATTAGGTTCATGCCTAATCGTCGCTTCAGCTAGGACATGCTTGCGACATCTGCGTTTAGCAGTAGCGAAGTCATATACAGTGAACCCTCGTTTATCGCGGTAGATAGGTTCCAGACGCGGGCGCGATAGGTGAAAATCCGCGAAGTAGTGACATCATATTTACCTATTTATTTAACATGTATATTCGGACTTTTAAAACCTTCCCTTTTACGTAGTACTGTTAACAAACCACCCTTTAATGTACAGAACACTTAATGCATGTACTACAGCACCCTAAACTAAAACAGGCACAAATATTAAAGGCGATTTTATATCATGCGTTTCCTAAACACCTAAAAAGCACGATAAAAAATGGCAACCATTGTTTTGTTTACGTTTATCTCTGATTATAATGAAGAAACAAACGCATTTACACATCTATGTATAGGTTAGTTTTTGCATCAATTATATTGATTATTCAGTACAGTATGTTGATTTGGTTATTACTAATGTTTTACTTAATTTTTCTTAGGACTTCCAAATGAAATGTTTTTGTTTATGACGCTGCCTGAAACGACGGCGTCATGACGTACGTTCAGTTAACAAACTAAGGAATTTAACGCCATGATGAAAGTGATAAATAATGATATTACAGTAAAAGCTTTTATAAAATATGTTATTACAAATATTATTTACCGTATCTATATAAAATCATACATACGTAGCAAAGCAGGAAAACAATCTATGAGAGAGAGAGAGAGAGAGAGAGAGAGAGAGAGAGAGAGAGAGAGAGAGAGAGAGAGAGAGAGAGAGAGAGAGAGAGAGTTGTTTTACATACGTAAATGTAAATTTTAAACAAACAAAAAAAAAGCCCCATTTCATATAAAATAGATTACAAATATTTTACTTTATCATATTACAGTAGTCTGTATAATACTGTAAAGTTCAGTACAGTATGTTGTTGTTATAGTCGTGGTGATGAAATTCTCACGAAACAAAAACGCCATTTGATTACAACAGCTGATTCATTCTCTCTCTCTCTCTCTCTCTCTCTCTCTCTCTCTCTCTCTCTCTCTCTCTCTCTCTCTTCGTGTTATACAATACTTACATTTAGATGAAGAAACTAAAATTAGTTTTCTTAGTGTCAATTAAATACGAAACGAAAAAATTAGGCCGAGTCTACATCCATTTCAATCATAGCTAAAAATGTTATTTTTATTAATAAAATAAATTTTTGAATATACTTACCCGATAATCATGTAGCTGTCAACTCCGTTGCCCGACAGAATTCTATGGAGGGATACGCCAGCTATCACAATACTAGAAGGGGGTGTATTTACCAGCGCCACCTGTGGCCAGGTACTCAAGTACTTCTTGTTGACACCTCCTCAATTATTCCTCGGTCCACTGGTTCTCTATGGGGAGGAAGGGAGGGTCGATTAAATCATGATTATCGGGTAAGTATATTCAAAAATTTATTTTATTAATAAAAATAACATTTTTCAATATTAAACTTACCCGATAATCATGTAGCTGATTCACACCCAGGGGGGTGGGTGAAAACCAGTGTACAAGATTAAAGGATAGCTAAGTATCCCATATTTCATATAATCAGTTATCCACAATAACAATGAAATAATAAGTACCTGGTAAGGAAGTCGACTTGAACCGTTACTCTGCCTTTAATAAGATCGTCTTCCTTACTGAGCGCAGCGTTCCTCTTGGGAGGCTGAATCAACTCAAAGGTGCTAAAGTATACAGGGCTGCAACCCATACTAAAGGACCTCATCACAACCTTTAACCTTGGCGCTTCTCAAGAAAGAATTGACCACCCGCCAAATCAACAAGGATGTGGAAGGCTTCTTAGCCGACCGTACAACCCATAAAAAGTATTCAAGAGAAAGGTTAAAAAGTTATGGGATTATGGGAATGTAGTGGCTGAGCCCTCGCCTACTACTGCATTCGTTGCTACGAATAGACCCAGGGTGTAGCAGTACTCGTAAAGAGACTGGACATCTTTGAGATAGAATGATGCGAACACTGACTTGTTTCTCCAATAGGTTGCATCCATAACACTCTGCAGAGAACGGTTCTGTTTGAAGGCCACTGAAGTAGCCACAGCTCTCACTTCATGTGTCCTTACCTTTAGCAAAGCAAGGTCTTCTTCCTTCAGATGAGAATTTGCTTCTCTAATCAGAAGCCTGATGTAGTAAGAAACTGAGTTCTTAGACATTGGTAGAGAAGGCTTCTTGATAGCACACCATAAGGCTTCTGATTGTCCTCGTAATGGTTTTGACCTTTAGATAGTACTTAAGAGCTCTAACTGGGCAAAGTACTCTCTCCAGTTCGTTCCCCACCATGTTGGACAGGCTTGGGATCTCGAACGACTTAGGCCAAGGACGGGAAGGAAGCTCGTTTTTAGCCAAAAAACCGAGCTGTAAGGAACATGTAGCCGTTTCAGATGTGAAACCTATGTTCCTGCTGAAGGCGTGGATCTCACTTACTCTTTTACCTGTTGCTAAGCACACGAGGAAAAGAGTTTTTTAATGTGAGGTCCTTAAAAGAGGCTGATTGGAGCGGTTCAAATCCTGATGACATTAGGAACCTTAGGACCACGTCTAGATTCCAGCCTGGAGTGGACAACCGACGTTCCTTTGAGGTCTCAAAAGACCTAAGGAGGTCCTGTAGATCTTTGTTGGAGGAAAGATCCAAGCCTCTGTGGCGGAAAACCGCTGCCAACAAACTTCTGTAACCCTTGATCGTAGGAGCTGATAGGGAGCTTACGTTCCTTAGATGTAACAGGAAGTCAGCAATCTGGGTTACATTGGTACTGGTTGAGGAAAACTGCATTGGCCTTGCACCAGCTTCGGAAGACTTCCCATAAAGACTGATAGACTCTGAGAGTGGATGTCGTCCTTGCTCTGGCAATCGCTCTGGCTGCCTCCTTCGAAAAGCCTCTAGCTCTTGAGAGTCTTTCGATAGTCTGAAGGCAGTCAGACGAAGAGCGTGGAGGTTGGGAGTACCTTCTTTACGTGAGGTTGACGCAGAAGGTCCACTCTAGGAGGAAGAGTCCTGGGAACGTCGACCAGCCATTGCAGTACCTCAGTGAAACATTCTCTCGCGGGCCAGAGGGGAGCAACCAACGTCAGCCGTGTCCCTTTGTGAGAGGCGAACTTCTGAAGTACCCTGTTGACAATCTTGAACGGCGGGAATGCATACAGGTTGAGATGGGACCAATCCAGCAGAAAGGCATCCACGCGAACTGCTGCTGGGTCTGGAATCGGAGAACAATACAAGAGGAGCCTCTTGGTCATCGAGGTAGCGAATAGATCTATGGTTGGCTGATCCCACAGGGCCCAAAGTCTGCTGCAAACATTCTTGTGAAGGGTCCACTCTGTGGGGAAGACCTGACCCTTCCGGCTGAGGCGATCTGCCATGACATTCATATCGCCCTGAATGAGCCTCGTTACCAGCGTGAGCTTTCGATCTTTTGACCAAATGAGGAGGTCCCTTGCGATCTCGAACAACTTCCTCGAATGAGTCCCTCCCTGCTTGGAGATGTAAGCCAAGGCTGTGGTGTAGTCGGAGTTCACCTCCACCACCTTGTTAAGCTGGAGGGACTTGAAGTTTATCAAGGCCAAATGAACTGCCAACAACTCCTTGCAATAGATGTGAAGTGTCCTTTGCTCCTGATTCCATGTTCCCGAGCATTCCTGTCCGTCCAGTGTCGCACCCCAGCCCGTGTCCGATGCGTCCGAGAAGAGACGGTGGTGGAGGACTGAACAGCCAATGGTAGACCTTCCTTGAGAAGAATGCTGTTCTTCCACCACGTTAGAGTAGACCTCATCTCTTCGGAAACAGGAACTGAGCCCGTCTCTAGCGTCATGTCCTTTATCCAGTGAGCAGCTAGATGATACTGAAGGGGGCGGAGGTGGAGTCTCCCTAACTCGATGAACAGGGCCAGCGATGAAAGTGTCCCTGTTAGACTCATCCACTGCCTGACTAAGCATCGGTTCCTTCTCAGCATGCTCTGGATGCATTCTAGGGATTGGAAGATCCTTGGGGCCGACGGACAAGTCCGAAAAGCTCGACTCTGAAGATCCATACCCAAGGAGACAATGGTCTGGGATGGAACGAGCTGAGACTCCTCAAAATTGACCAGGAGGCCCAGTTCCTTGGTCAGATCCATAGTCCATATGAAAATCTCCAGACAGCGACGACTTGAGGGAGCTCTTAAAAGCCAGTCGTCTGACGGAGCCGGACACAAGATCATGATACTGCTGCACAGTCTGTAAACTGTCAATCATGGGCAAGCGAGGAAGTACAGTGACAACCCGAATCTGTCTAGACTGTCTGGGTCGTACAGACAACTCCTTAACGGGTTGCTGAGGTTGCCCACTGCGTCACAACAAGTCCCTTCTGTTGGTTGTTGAACGTCTTCCCCGTGACACATTGACTCCGTAAACAAAAAATCCTCTAACAAGGACTAAGCTTGGACTGCATGTCATGCAACACAGCTCAAGGTCTATGGGAGCAGGTGTGGTAACAGACGGGATTAGCGGCTGAAGTGTAACCATTACCTTCCCTGTAAGCATGTTATGCTTAAATAAAAGTCCATAAGAGGTTATGCAGCTAAAGGCTCCCTCCAAATGACAGAGTCCTCAAGGGAATATCAGAAGGAGGGAGAAAAGAACTTTCTCATCTACAGGGACCTTATCCTAGAAAAGCTAAGTTCTCTGAGTGAGGGTTCACTGGTGCAAAGCAGCAGACTAGAAGGCAACGTTATGAAACTGCTTGACAGTCTAGTGAGTTGGCAACAACCCAAGATGTGTTGAGAAGCATGCGGTAAGGTATGCAGAGCATGATGTATGCAGTTCATGCTGAATGCAGAGCATGCTGAATGCTGAGCATGTAGGAAGTAGAGCCTGCTGTAAGCAGAGCCTGCTGAAAGGAAAGCAGAGCGTGTGCATGGCGTTTAACATTTCTCAGAAATTCCATGACCAGTGCTAGAGTGCTTAATGCATGCTTGCATGGGGTTTAAACCATGGTATGCTGAACAGCAGAGTCAGAACGAGCTGGAACAACAACAGAGGTTTCCTCAACTTGAGGGAAAACCTGAGGTTCAGACTGCATAGGCTGAACAACAGACGGAGCAGAAGGCAGGTGCAAGGGTGAAGGAGGTTGACTCCTAGCAAGAGTTGCACCCAAGGATTGTACCAGCTGAGCGGAGGACGGAGGCGGAGTAGTCCGTTCCTGTTCCTGAGAGATGAGTGGAGCATGAGAAGGTTGAGGCTGCGCAGAACAAGGTAAAGTTCTAGCAAGCTGAGGCTCCTGAGGCGCAAGTGCATGGTGTAGATGAGCTTGCCTAGATGAGGGTTGAACTCGGTGCAGCGCTGGTTGAGCAGACAGACTCACGGAGGGGAGAGGTTGTTGTACCCCAACCGAGAGTTGCACCACTGGAGGAGCAGCAAGGGGAGGAGGAGGAAGAGTGTAACTCTCCTGATCCCAAAGCAAGGGTTGCCTTAAAGAAGGCTGAGGCTGAACAACACTGTGAACAGCAAACTCCGAAAGTGGTTCAACATCGTACGCCTGGCAGATGGAGCTGCGACTGGGTGCAGCGAGTGCAGGCGGGTGCAGCACAGGCTGAACGGGTGCAGGAGGTTGGTGCACCACCGGTGCAGGCGGGTGCAGCATAGGCTGAACGGGTGCAGGAGGTTGGTGCACCACCGGTGCAGGCGGGTGCAGCACAGGCTGAACGGGTGCAGGAGGTTGGTGCACCACCGGTGCAGGCGGGTGCAGCACAGGCTGAACGGGTGCAGGAGGTTGGTGCACCACAGGTGCAGGAGGTGCAACACTCTCAGCACGACACTCACGCATCAAGTCCGAAAGCTGTGCTTGCATGGACTGTAGTAGAGTCCACAACATCATACGCCTGGCAGATGGTACTGTGATCAGGCGGAGCGAGTGTAGGAGGAGGGAGTGTAGGCGGAGGCGGTGGAGCAACACTCTCAGCCCGACACTCACTCATCAAGTCCGAAAACTGTGCTTGCATGGACTGTAGTAGAGTTCACAACATCGTACGCCTGGCAGATGGTGCTGCGACCAGGCGGAGCAGGTGCAGGCTGGGCGAGCACAGGTGCAGCGAGAACAGGTGGAGGGAGTGCAGGCGGTGCAACACTCTCAGCCCGACACTCACGCATCAAGACCGAAAGTTGTGACTGTATGGACTGCAGTAGAGTTAACTTGGGGTCGGCAGACACTAAGTTCTGCTGAGGTAAAGCCTTAACAGCAGAGATCTGTTGTGGCAGAACCTTACTCCTCTAAGTCGGAGTGTAATCAACTGATGACTTAGGAGAGTCAGAGCTAACCCAACGACTGCATTCGGGTTGTGAACTTTAACTTCGTACGTCTGGCATAGGTCTGGACTTAACGTTTAAGAAGTCTTGAGACCTGAGACCAGCGTTACTCTGCCTTTATTTTCTCCCCTAATCTCTTCTGCAGACGAGCAAAATAAGGGCTCAATCGTCTGCGGGTGGGAGTGACGGTCTCGGTAAGACACGCCCACAACCACCGAGAATACTTCTGTGCGCCGATCAAGGCCTGCTGAACCCTTATGCCCTTCGACATTGCTTCTCCCCTGGGCTTGGGAGCTTGCAAGAGGTCCCGGACTGGGAGGACGACTGGCGCGCACAAAAGTACCCTCACGCACTAATCACTTATCACTTTGATTTCTGTTTGCACTTATTTCACTGAACTCGAAACTAAAGTGGTTTGTACCTGAAATACGCAATTCTATCCTTTCTCAAAGTTAGTAATTGCGAAAACAGAATTACAATGTAACAGAAAAATCTAATGAAAGATAAATCAGTGGTTGGAAAGAGACTAAACACTAGATCACTCTAGAAACGTTTAGTTTCTTCCCCTAAAGAGACTAGGGAGAAGAGCAAAAATCGATAATGACGTTACTCGTACGCCTGGCAGGCTTGAATGAAACGTTTATCCTCTTTCTCCCTCCGTCTCTATCTCTCTCTCTCTCTCTCTCTCTCTCTCTTGACTTAGAACCTGAGAGAAGACCCCCAATCATATATATCGTTAAAACATATTATTGTTAAAGGAAAAAACTGAAAAGTTCCTTTATTAGGATCAAAACCATTAAGTTAAGAAAGAATGAACAAAACGCTAGACACGGTTACTCTTACTGCAACGTGAAACCGTGAACATTCTTTCTCTATCGTAACGAAAGAGTGCAAGTTGAACGTTCTGAACGTCAACAACTGCAGAGACAAAACAAAACGTTAGTTCAGCTTTGAAAACAGTACGAGACTGTCAAAGAAAATCTTTCAAACTCTGTGGCGGAAATAGCATAATATGTTAACAGGTAAAACCGAAATGACGGGCTCAAAGTTTATTAACTTCGGTAAAAGACCGCCTACTATTAGGAAGGTCGAATATAAACAAATATAAAAATTAATTTTAATGAGTTTATAATAAAAGGAAGTTAATCGAAGAGGCCTATAAGAGGCGGAGAGATATAAAATAAATCTATAACTTTGTTAAGCAAAATTAAGAAAGAGAGTCTATACTCTCTTAGACACCAACACTTCCGTCTAAGGGAAGGGTCGGCCATTGAAAGGTGAACGAGAGTTCATACTCTCTCGTCACCAAAAATAATCAAAATTAATCAAATTAATTCCAAAAGCTAACTAAGCTAATATAGAAGTTTTCCAGTAAAGCGACAGCCGAAATCAAAGAGAAATACTTCACCAAAGTCGTGAAAATACTCCAAGAACATAAGCGTATCCCAGAACGTCTTGCCGGAAGCACGACAGAGGAATAATTGAGGAGGTGTCAACAAGAAGTACTTGAGTACCTGGCCACAGGTGGCGCTGGTAAATACACCCCCTTCTAGTATTGTGATAGCTGGCGTATCCCTCCATAGAATTCTGTCGGGCAACGGAGTTGACAGCTACATGATTATCGGGTAAGTTTAATATTGAAAAATACGGCATCCGATTTCATCAGCAAACCACTATTTTTTGGGAAATATAATTTTATTCTAGAAAATTGCCACTCTTTAAATAGTTAATTGCACATTGAGAAAGCGTGTACTTTTGTTTTTAAATTTCGGGTGTGTTTTAAAAATCGAGTATTGTTGACTTCTTTTTGTTTTACTTTTGGCTGTGATTAGATCAGCTGTCATCTAGCTGCCGCTCTTGAGTGTGTACGAATACACTAACAAAATATCATTTATACCATTTCTTAACTTATTCAAACCGTCTACAGTATACAGTTGATATTACATAAGCACCAATGTGTTATAACCTATAAAATTTTTTTGGTTATTACATTTAACCCCTCTCTCTCTCTCTCTCTCTCTCTCTCCTCTCTCTCTCTCTCCTCTCTCTCTCTCTCTCTCTCTCTCTCTCTCTCTCTCTCTCTCTCTCTGTGGGCTACTTTTCACTACCTCCCATTCCTTACCTCTCTCTATCTCTCTAAC
>NC_090725.1:251965335-251966499 GCF_036898095.1 Palaemon carinicauda | reverse complement strand
TAATAAAGTTGATAAGACTCGAACACATTTTATTAAGAAAATGAAAAATATATTTTGAACCTCACCTACAATACATTTTGAATACCTAAAATAGTGAAAATCAATGTCAGCAAAATACATTCTTTATTGATTGCAGAAGATCACTATAATTTACTAAAACTGTAAATCATCTACTTTTGTTACATGTTTGAACTATTACCCTTACAATTTAAATTTCTTTGAAAATACTTTATTGTACAAGGTGGACATTTATTGCTTAGAGACAACTTTACAAGTCTTGCAAAAATACAGCATTATTAATTTTCCTACTGCAGTACTAACACTTACTTGGTTCTTCCCTGCGGCCAATTTCCAGCATACAAGTAAGGAACTGGCAGTCAATTATGTCTTGGAGAACTGATACTGCAAGAGACAAATTGGTGGTGTGCTCTGGAGCCTTTCGAAGATCTAACAGCTGTTGGGTAGTCCATCCCATCACCTTGAATAAATATAACAAAATACAGCTTTTGAAAAATTAGCAAAATAAAAATGGAAAATTCTGCAAAATAGATTTCTTTATATCAACAATTACCCACCAAAATATTTTCATAACTCCCAAATTACAATATTACCTAGAACAAACATAACAGCTTATGTAATTAATGACAGCATGGTGACTATCCACCATATTCTCTGGAACAATGTATTTTCAAATCCATCTAGACTGTCTATTAAAGCTTCTAAAAGACTGTCTACCAATATATCATATCAAAGACAAAGGAAGGTTTATTTTGATTAGTGGCAAAGTTAGAAATCTGTCCATGACTACATCCAGCTTGAATAATTTTGTTAAGTTTTTGTTTTATATTTTACAATAAAATTTCTATTTCAGCCATTAAGAGACATAGATTCATGCTTAATTCTGTACGGAAGCATTGGGTATTAGATCTATCCATTTCAGGTATTAAAGTGAATGTATTCAGTTCTTTCATTATGGAAAGACCTTCAGTAGTAAGGTAAATTTTCTTGAATTAAGATGTGGTTTTACAATATGCAAAAGGGGTGAGATTTGAACCGATGTAAAATCTATCTCTTAAAAATATCACAACCAAAGCACTTAATACATTGGTTTTAGCATCAGCTAAAAGCATAAATGAATTAATCATAAGCATTCTTAGTCAAGGT
>NC_090725.1:251895335-251955335 GCF_036898095.1 Palaemon carinicauda | reverse complement strand
TCTGTGACGGAAGACTGATGCCAACATGCTTCTGTAACCCTTGATAGTGGGAGCTGAAAGTGATCGTTCTTTCCTCAGGTATAAGAGGAAGTCAGCTATTTGAGTTACAGAGGTACTGGTCGAGGATACAGATACTGACTTGCACCAGTTTCGGAAGACTTCCCACTTCGATTGGTAGACTCTAAGGGTGGATGTTCTCCTTGCTCTAGCAATCGCCCTGGCTGCCTCCTTCGAAAAGCCTCTAGCTCTCGAGCGTCTTTCGATAGTCTGAAGGCAGTCAGACGAAGAGCGTGGAGGTTTTGGTGTACCTTCTTTACGTGTGGCTGACGTAGAAGGTCCACCCTTAGAGGAAGAGTTCTGGGAACGTCTACTAGCCATCGAAGTACCTCGGTGAACCATTCTCTCGCGGGCCAGAGGGGAGCAACTAACGTCAACCTTGTCCCTTCGTGAGAGGCGAACTTCTGCAGTACCTTGTTGACAATCTTGAACGGTGGGAATGCGTAGAGATCCAGATGTGACCAATCTAGGAGGAAAGCATCTATATGTATTGCTGCTGGGTCCGGGACTGGAGAGCAATAGATTGGAAGCCTCTTGGTCAGCGAGGTAGCAAAGAGATCTATGGATGGTTTTACCCCAAGTGGCCCAAAGTCTCTTGCACACATCCTTGTGGAGGGTCCATTCGGTTGGAATTACTTGCCCTTTCCGACTGAGACAATCTGCTATGACGTTCAAGTCGCCTTGGATGAACCTCGTTATTAGGGAGATGTCTTGACCTTTTGACCAGATGAGCAGGTCCCTTGTGATCTCGTACAACGTCAGTGAGTGGGTACCTCCTTGTTTGGAGATGTACGCCAAGGCCGTGGTGATGTCCGAGTTAACTTCCGCCACTTTGCCTCGAAGGAGAGACTTGAAGCTTTTCAAGGCCAGATGTACTGCCAACAGCTCCTTGCAGTTGATATGCATGCTCCTCTGACTCGAGTTCCACAGTCCTGAGCATTCCCGACCGTCTAGTGTCGCGCCCCAGCCCACGTCCGATGCGTCCGAGAAGAGAACGTGGTAGGGAGTCTGAACAGCCAGGGGAAGACCCTCTCTTAGGTTGATATTGTCCTTCCACCAAGTCAGACAAGACTTTATCTTTTCGGAAACCGGGATCGAGACCGCTTCTAGCGTCTTGTCCTTTTTCCAGTGAAAAGCTAGATGGTATTGAAGAGGACGGAGGTGTAGTCTTCCTAGTGACACAAATTGTTCCACGGATGACAGCGTCCCTACCAGACTCATCCACAGCCTGACTGAGCAGCGTTCCTTCTTCAGCATCTTCTGGATGGATAGCAGGGCTTGATCTATTCTGGGGGCTGATCGTCTTGTTGTTCAGCAACGTCCTCATCAGAGGGTTCCTCATCCGAAAACTGATGAGGAAACGGCAACGGAGTGGGCAACGCCTGGCTCGCTGAGTCCGGTCGCACTGGTGCATGCGTGACGGAGCCGGACGCAATATCATGGAACTGCTGCACAGTCTGTGAACTGTCAACAACCATGGGTGCGCGAGGAAGCACAGCGTCAACCCGAGACTGTCTAGACCATCTGGGTTGTGCAGTCAACACCCTACCGGGTTGCTGAGGTTGACGCACTGCGTCAAAACAAGTCACCTCTGCTGGTTGTTGAACGTCCTGAACGTCAACAACCACCTCCGAGCGTCGCTTAACGTCAACGTGCGGCTGGCAACCCACACTGGGTCGCATCGGTGGAGGAACCACCTCAACTGGCAGACGCGAGTAGGTTACCTCAGCGTCAACAGGGCGCACAACCGACCGGTTGGAAGGTTGTTGGCCAGAAGGTTCGGTAGCAACCTTCTCCGCATTAAAGTCCTCTATCAAGGACGCAAGCTTGGACTGCATGTCTTGCAGCAAAGCCCATTTAGGGTCTACGGGAGCAGGTGTGGCAACAGACGGGGTTAGCGACTGAGGCGGTACCGTTTACCATCCCTGAAAGCCTTGTTATGCGTGACATAATTGTACAGCAAAACTTCAAAGGCTCGAAAACAGCTGTGAAGTTGACCTGTAAACAACTTGGAGCGTCTCCTGGCCAGGCGCCAGGGAGAGTCTACGAGAATTGAGAAGTCTATCTGGGCAGAGGCATGAACTCCCACACCGAGAACTTCTCTCGTGTCATATCAGACTCTCTCTCTATAAACCAGTTTAAAAGAAGGGAAAGCTAAGGCTGTATCCCCCAAACTCCTCCTGGTGAAAAACCAGTCGCCTAGCCAACGTAAAACTCTCTAGGAGAGCGAGAGAGCACTAGCTTAAAAACAACGGCTTCGAAGTAGCTAGGCCTAGTGTAAGCTCTGACGTTAGGCGAACGAGGAGCAGCAGTTACAAAAAGATCCGGACAAAGATCCTTAAAAAAATCATCATGATTTAATTAAAGTCCATAGGAGGCTAAGCAGCTTTAGGCTCCTCTCCATCTGACAGAGTCCTCAAGGGAATATCAGTAGGAGGGGGAACAGCAACTTCCTCATCAACAGGAACCTTGTCCGATAAAAGTTGAGTCTCAAGCAAGGGAGAGACCTACCGTGGTGGCAATGCTTTACAAGCAGAGTCCACACTCACTGGTGTATTAGTAGCGGACCAGAACACAACGTCATGTAACTGCTTGACAGTCTGTGAACTGTCAACAACTGAACTGTCAACCACAACAGGTGCGTGAGGACGCACAGCGTCCACTCGAGACTGCTTTGACTGCCTAGACTGAGCAGTCAAAACAACTCTAGAATGCGGAGGTTGACGCACAGCGTCAAAACAAGTCAACTCCGATTGTTAGTGAACGTCTTGAACGTCAACAGGAGCATCAGCAAGTGGCCTAACGTCCAAATACGGCTGAAAAACCACACGAGACCGCATCGAGTGTGGTTCTAAACAACCTGACTGACGTGACTTAAGCTACGCCAACGTCAACAGGAAGCACAAAGGAACGTTAGGTTGGCTGAAAGCCAGGATATCGATGAGATAAACGGCTAGACTCAACGGACTAATCGGCAGAATAGTCTTCCATAAGGGAGGCAAGCATATACTGCATGTCTTGCCATACAACCCCTTAAGGATCAACGGAAATGGTTGTGGTAATAGACGAGGGTAACGTCTGTAACCGCAACACTTTGCCTACAAAAAAAGACTCTCGGAGTCTGTGTTACGCTTTTGTTAGGCGGCGAGCAGTTATCCGATGACTGCATACGGTCAGAGCTGTCCTAATGGTTGTAACCAGGACGCTGGACCTGTCCTGAAAGGACTGACTTTCGCTTAAGGGCTTCGAAACCTTGTGACAGGTTTCTTATGCGAAAAGCCTTCGGATGACGAGGAGAAACAACGTCTCTCTCTTCTTATGGTAGGGGAGATCTTGGTAAGATACACCCGATACCATAGAGGGAAAAACGTCTGTTCGTTGGTCAAGGCCTCTCGAACCCATAAGTCGTTTGACATTACTTCTCCCCTGGGCTTGGGAGCATGTAAGAGGTCCCGGACTAGGTGAACGACAGGCACGAACAGACGAACCCTCGGACGCAACACTGTAACACTTTGCGCCTCGGACGCAACACTGTAACACTTTGCGCATATCACTTTATCACTTCGATTTTCTGTTTTGCACTTATTTCTACCTGAAACACGCAATTCTACCCCTTTATTAAAAGGTAGTAATTGCGAAATCAGTCGTATAATGCAAGCTCATTAATACCAGCAAAAAACAGAAAACATATTTTAAGATAAAAAAATCAGTGGCTGGGAAAGAGACTAAAACACTAGTTCATATAACTACGTTTTCAATCTCTCACCGCACATAGCCTGGGGACGAGAATAAAAACCTAAAAAAGTTTTATCCTTCCTCCCTGTACAGCGCTAGGGACGCGAGTAACACGAGAACAACGTTACCCGCTTGAACGGAACGTTTTCTCTCCTCTCTCTCCCTCCGTCTCTATCTCTCTCTCTCTTTCTCTCTTGATTTCACACCTAAGAGAAGAGCCCAATTATATTTCGTCAAAAAAACATGTTATTTGACTAAAGGAAAAAACTGAAAGGTTTTTCAAATAAAAAGTTCCTTTAAATTAGAATTTAAAACATTTAAGCTAAGAAAGAATGAACAAAACGTCAGAATCGATTTACTCTTACTGCAAAGTGAAACCGTGATACACTCTCTCTCTATCGTAACGATAGAGCGCATGTTGAACGTCCTGAACGTCAACAACTGCGTAGCATAAAAAAACTAAACGTTAGTTCATCTTTGAAAACAGTACGAAGACTATCAAAGAAATTCTTTCATAAAATATTACATTTAAAAAGTTTTAAATCCTTAGCTCTTTAAAAGCTAATTACGATATAAAGGGCTCAACGTTGATTAACTTCGGTTTCCAAGTTAGGACCGCCTACTCTCAGGAAAGGTCTATATAAACAAAACATTAAAATTTATTTTTATATGTTTATAATAAATGGAAAGTTAATCGAAGAGGCCTAATAAAGGCGGAGAGATATAAAATATATAGAGGAAAATCTATAACGTGATAAGATAATTACTAAAAGCCTAAACACACTTCCGTCTAAGGGAAGGGTCGGCCATTTTAAAAGTGAAAGAAAGTCCATACTCTCTTTGTCACCATAATTAAATCTATCCAAAACGAGTTCAAGATTTAAGATGAAGATAAAACACCTGCATAGCGAAAGCTCAAAACTAGAATAAAGTACTTCACCAATTAGTTGTGAAAAAACTCCAGTTTAGCAACAGCGAATAAGAGCGTCTTGTCGATAGCTCGACAGAGAGAAAATTGAGTTCTTTGTTTACAATGAGTACTGGGTATCTGGACGACAGATGGCGCTGTTGGGTACACCCCCTACCTGTGTAGCGATCGCTGGCGAATTTTTCCTTAGAGTTTTCTGTCGAGCAACAGAGTTGCAGCTATTATAATCACCGGCTAAGTTAAATATTGAAAACTGGCGTTTCACTTAACTGTATGCAATAATAATGCATGTAATGTTCACATTTAAGGATTGTATTTATAATTAAAAACGTAGCAAATTATAATTTTATGCATTGTTTACCTTCAAATCAGCTGATCAACACTGCCTAGTCCATCGTCAACCTCAAATTCCGGATCAAATAACTCCCTTATTATTAAGGCATACTACTGAAGAATATTTCATATTTACTGAAAGAAACAATTATCACTTGATCTATCATTTCTCAATTATCATACTAACTCCAATAGTTTTATTTGAAATGCTTCTCTCATATTTTATTTACTTGTACTGAGTTGAAGTGCATAACGTTAACCAGAGTTTCATTCATGTTGCCGATGCACGATATTTTATAGTTTTTACCTGTTTGGTGCTTGATTATAAAGCCTCAATAGAGACTTAGAAAAGAAACAAAGATTTCAATTGAAAAGTAATTACGTGCATTGTGTTTGGTTTATTTAAAAGAAACCATTATAATCGATATATTAAAAGGTTTGTTTATAAAATGACAAATTTGGAGATAATTTGTATTTTTCCTAACTATACAAACCTTAGCTATTTAATATGGGTATTACTTTCGGCGTAGCTGAAATGATGAGCCATTAGAAATTAACAAGGGTTTACTACCCCCATCGCTAGTTAGCTTACTACCCCTCCCCCCTCACACACCTGTGTGCTGAGCTCACTTTGCTTAGAGGTAGGACTTCATGGGGGATACGGCTGGCGGGCAAGTTTGATTAAATAGCTAAGGTTTGTATAGTTAGGAAAAATACAAATTATCTCCGAATTTGTCATTTGTTCCGTAACTGAAATACAAACCACGCTATTTAATAAGGGTGACTCAACCCTTAGGAAGGGTGGAAAAGTCCCAGCCATACTGGCTTTTGGCTTTGCCCGGGGACTCATTATCTGAGTGTGTCAGCACTCAACAATAAAGAGTCCCTGCACCTCGCTCACACCTTGCTATGCAAGGGCTGTGGCCTACATAAGATGTGTGTGAAGGATTATGTGTGACTTATCCTAGGAAGTTGACCAGAAGTTCTTTAGATGGAAAACTTTAGGCTAGGACTTTCCCAATACCACCTCGTAAGGGTATGGGGACGTGACAGTATTAACTTAATACTAGGAACACAAGGAAACATGGTTTACCCACAGTGGTTTGAGGTCAGCTGTGCAGAGAACCCAGGATGCTGCTTTCCCCAAGAGAAGGGAGGATGAAGAAAAGAATATGGGCCAGACATAACTTTCCTTTCATGCAGACTAAAACCGGGTAACAATTCCCTGAACCCTCTGCTACTTGTCCATTAAGGAGCCTGAGGTTTAAACCAGCTGTTGTGCAGCCACCACAGAGCCGATAAAAAATGTATCGAGCCTCCTGTGGGTCACGTCTTGCAGGTAATGGGCTATGAAGGTAGTCTGACGCTTTCACACTCCTGCTTGTAGAACCTGCGTCACTGAGAAGTTCTTCTTGAAGCTACGCCCCTGACATCATGCTCTCTAAGGCGACAGGACGGAGGAGGGTCAGGATTCAGGGACAGATGGATCACCCTACGAATCCATGCCGAGATAGTATTCTTGGTGACCCTCTTCTCTGTTCTCCCAGTGCTCACAAACAAAGCTTGCACTTGGGGACAAATGCAGCCGTTCTTTGAGATATAATCTCGGACTCCTTACTGGACACAGTAGGGGAAGGTCTGGGTCATCTGTTACAGAACAAAGACTCGAAATCCGGAAAGAGTCAAATCGAAAATCCAGCACTCCCGGATTCTGTGTCTTAGCCACAAACTCAGAGATGAATATGAACGTTACCTCCCCTTATCCCCTTGCATGGGCGATGTCAACGAGAGACCATGAAGTTCACCGACTCGCTTGGCCGAGGCCAATGCTAGTAGGAACACCGCCTTCCAAGTTAGGTGGCGATCTGAAGCCTGGTGTAACGGTTCGTAGGGAGGTCTCTTAAGAGGCTTGAATATCAAAGCCCTATATAGGAGAGAGTCTCGGTGAATTTCTACACCTCTCCGCCGCCTGTTTCACGTCCTTAGGCTCAAACAGGTTCGTTCCCATAACGAAAAAATGTCTGAGCCTGAAGATTTGGTGCTAGAGGACTCCCGGTATTTTCTTGGAGTCCTTGACTCCCTCCCGGGAGGGATGCAGGACTCCAACCACGACGGAGGCAGGCTCTTCTCCACCTTTATTCGAGAAAACTTTATCGCACGAGGTGGGGTTTCCCTCAATGGTGTGATTGGGGAACGTCTCACCTCCCGTGACTCTCCTGAGGGCGGGAAAACTTCGTTCGAAGGTGAGGGAGCAAAGTCTGAGGGGGGAGAATCCCCGCCTCGAAGACTTACAAGAAGACAGCTACGTCCTCGGAGAAGTTACCTCTTCGGAACTCCTCTTTCTTCTTCGGGGGAGTGGTTGCAGCCAAGGATTTGTGGCTCCACTCAAAGAGAACAGCTTGGCAGCCTGTGCTACTTCTCTGATTAGAGTCCCAAACCAGGCTGCAGGCCGACGGTTGCGCTGTCAGACCCTCCCTCTGGAGGGGAAGTCGCCTGTAAAAGGATAAGGACGACATGTCCCTGGACCTTTCTGGAACCTTCCCCCCTACCGGCAAGCACGCTGTTCTGTGCTTGGGGGGGGGGGAAATGTGGCAATGGCGCCCTTACCGCGTGTTGTCCGGCAGCCTCACGCGGGGGAGGGTATTGGCGACTGCGCTAGGGAGCACGCTGGGAAATACCCGGGGGTCGCGCGCAAGAGACCGTTGAAACGCTCGCGAGCGCAGGCGAGACTTCATAGGGTGTGCAGGAATCAGATTGACGTGCAGGATCAGAATGAAGAGCCCGCGCGGACCAGAATGTTGCCACGCGCGCGCGCGGCTATCAGCGTGCGCGCGTACAAGATTGTTGGCGCTTGAGTGTGTAAGAAGATCGACGGCGCTTAAAGATCGTCGGCGCTTAAAGATCGTCGGCGCTTAAAGATCGTCGGCGCTTGAAGATCGTCAGCGCTTGAAGATCGTCGGCGCTTGCGCGCGTAAGAAGATCGTCGGCGCTTGCGCGCGTAAGAAGATCGTCGGCGCTTGCGCGCGTAAGAAGATCGCCGGCGCGGGAAACCATCGGTGCCTGCGCGTGGACGATCGTCGGTGCTTACGCGCGTAGGAAGATTGTCAGTGCTTGCGCGTGAAAGAAGATCGTCGGCGCCTGTGTGCGTAAGAAGATCGTCGGCGCCTGTGCGCGTTAGAAGATCGACGGCGCTTGCACGCGTAAGAAGATCGTCAGCGCTTGCGCGCGAATGAAGATCGTCGGCCAAGAAGATCGACAGCGCTTGAAGATCGTCGGCGCTGGCGCGCGAAAGAAGATCGTTGGCGCTTGAACGCGAAAGAAGATCGTCGGCGCTTGCGCGCGTACGAAGATCGTTGGCGTAAGATCATCGGCGAGAACGCGTGCGCGCTAGTGCGCTAGGATGCAGGGTCGGCTGACAGAACGATCAGGAACTGGGTTGTGTCCTTAAAAAGGGGCGGGCATCACCCGATGAGGACCGTAGGCAGGACTGCTTCAGAGTCCAGAGCCGAAGTCCTTCGTTGCAGTGCAAGGTTGAGCTGGTAGATCGGTAGGTCAGCTGGCAGGACGATCAACACTGTAAGTTCTGCTTGATACTCCGAGGAAGGGTCTCTATGAGAGACCTTTCCCGCGAATGGGAGAGGTGCCCTTCGTAGAAGAGACTAGAAGACACTCGCAGGCTGAATCACTGGTGACCGCCTGTGCGCTATCTCAGGAAACTCCAACGATGTGCGCTGATGCGCAGGTGAACGTTGGCGCACAGTCCCTGGAACAGGATGTCTCTGGATGGCAGTCTCAGGAACAGCAGGAATTGCGCGAGAGCGCGCAGGGAATACCTGGCGCTTAAGGGACTTACTCACAATGTGAGAAAGCCCCTTCTGCCCCGAAGGGACCGGTGCCCGTTGGATAACGGGGTGCGAGGCGCCCACAGCGTCAGCAGCCTAGAACGGAGACGGCAGGTCAGCAGGTCTAGGAGATGGCTGATCTAATCAGGAACAATCCTCCGAATAGGGGTCTCTATGAGTGGCCTCTCTCGCGAACGAGAGAGGTGAACACTTCGTAGAAGAGACTTGAAGACACTGGTGATGGCGCCCCTTAGGGCCGTTGGATCAGCTAGCTGACTTATAAGGAGCAATCCTCCGAAGAGGAGTCCTTAAGAGTGGCCTCCCTCACGAACGAGAGAGGTCACAAGACTGATCCTGCAGCTGCTCAGCCCCTTGAGCATAGCTGCAGGTGCGACCACTCAGCCCCAAGAGCATAGCCACCTGAAGTTTTCATGCGCCCGGCCTTGCAACCGCTCAGCTCCTTGAGCATGGTTACAAGTGCAGTCGCTCAGCACCAAGAGCATAACCGCCTAGGACCAGGAAAACCCAACCAGGAATTATTAAGGTATGAGAAGTTCCCCCTCTGCAGGGGGAAGCTCTCACACCTGGGAAGGGAACCTCCCTTGGAAGTGAAGTTACCTACCCTTGGAGGCGAACCTCCTTAGCTTTCTAAGATGAACCGAAGAGCTGACATTTGTCACAGGAGGACTTCTAAGAGAAGGGATAACGCCCATGACGATGTCCTAGAGAGACGGCAGCGACAGCAGACTCCCCAGGCACACACAGGACAGCTCTGCTTCGTTGGCACACTTTAGTCAAACGAAGAAAAACTGCAGAGTTAACTAGGAAAATAAAGTTAAATAATTATTTAACAGAAATTCGCCCGGGAGGAATTCCGAAGAGTAACCCCGAGGGAATGGCAAAACATAAGAATTAAAAATTAAGTATGCGCCCTCCTCCCCCACTGACATTCACGGGAGAAGGGGGAGGGCGGAGAACTGTAACAAAAACAGAATTATAACAGAATTATAATTATGTAATTCATCTAAGAATGATCATAAATAGTAAGAACCACTGACCTCCGATGGGAAGTGTTCTCCACAGAGAAGCTGAAAAGTTAAAAATACAATTAGATTTCATTAAAAATAATTGAGACAAATAAACGGAAAAGCAACCCAACCCGCAATGGAAAAGAAGCTTCCGTAATAGTACGTAGTAATAGTAAAAGGTGAACCACCTGGAGTAGAGAGAGAGACCGTAGTCAATCTAAACTCCCACATTCCCTTCGCTGAGAATCCATGTTCCCCGTAGGAAAGGAGGAACAACGAAGATAATAGATGAATGAAGAAAGTCCAGCGATGACGATTCCCCACGGCGGCCGAGTTAATGGAAAGCCGAAGGAACTACCGAAGGACCAAGACGGAGAGGCCGCAACCCATGACGTGAAACCACGGTGGCCTAGCACTATGCCGGTGATGTTGTCGTACACTACACATACAGCACAAACACTGAAAAGAAAACTTACTACATTTCTATACACAAATATATACATAAACATAAAGAATGTTTATATATATATTACAAGTACAGTATAAGAAAAAGTAAGTAAAAAGACAAAAAGCATTAATGGCTGTCAAAGAGGCGAGGGTGAAAGCGGACACGTCCGATCACCACCCGAGCCAAAGTAAAAGTGAGCTCAGCACACAGGTGTGTGAGGGGGGAGGGGTAGCAAGCTACCCCTCCCTAACCCCCGCGAACTAGCGATGGGGATAGTAAACCCTCGTTAAAATTCTAATGGCTCGTCATTTCAGCTACGCCGAAAGTAATACCCATATTAAATACCGTGGTTTGTATTTTAGTTACGGAACAAATAAGCTTTGTTTAAGGAAGTATAGATATATAGTAACATACTGTGCAAGAGACAACACATAAGAAGTTGCATCATGTTAGCAGAGTAGGCTACAGTCGTCTGAACAAAAACACCGAACATTTACAGTAAGTATAGTTAAGCTGTACTGTAGTAATATCAATGTACATATATTACCGTAATATACACTACAGTATCAGTGAGTATCAGGTTTCAGTACAGTATTAGTAGATAGGAAAAACTTTTGCTATACAGAACAGTAAGGGGATAATGACGACTTGGTAAACTTTACCTTAGCACAATACTTGATTGTAACCTTACTGTGTCCCGTACTTAGTGTACATGTGTACAAATGTTCTGTACACTGTACATATGATTATGAACTGTTGTAGAAACCAAATTAAAACTATTAGGCAGTATTTACTGTATTTATCATCAGCTTGGGCACCCACTTGTGGCAAGGGGCAATGACTTTTTAGGTTAGGAGCTAGTCCATCCTAGTGTAACATTCGCGAATTTTCGCTTATTGCGACTGGGTCTGTAACCTAACAATCGCAAATAACGAGGTTTTATTTATTTTTTCTTCTAGAATTCAAAGGAACAATAGCCATGTTAGTATCCCATACAAAGTAACACCACTATTTTCTTTGATTTCCCGAAGAATATATTACTGTACCAGATTTCTTATATTCTTCATAGTATTAATAAATAAATGTTTGCTGCATGTCTTTTGTAAGTTATTTTCATCATATTTCTTTGTTTGCTTGTTTATATATTGACAATTTTTATGTTATAGTTTTGCTAGAATATGCTGGATGAGAGATCGAATCCCACTAAGACTCAAACTTGTGTCTGCAACCTTACCATCATTATAAGCTAAGTATTGGGGGCTTGGGAGAGCCTATAGGTCTACCTGCTAACTTATCAACAGTCATTGCCTGGGCCTCCCTGGTCTTAGCTTGGGTGGACAAGGGGCTTGGGCACTGATCATATGTATATATGGTCAGTCTCTAGGGCATTGTCACTGTCCCTTGCCTCTGCCATTCATAAAAAACCTTCAAAGAGAACCAGCTTCAGGAGGGAGACAAGAGATCCAAAAAGCTTCAGCCAGAAGTGAGCTGGAAGGGATTCCTTTACAAAAAAAGGTTCTGCTACTTGCCTGAACCTTTGGACCCTGTCCAAGGATGGATATGCTCTGACTTGGGCAAAGTTTATATCCATGCCCGGATAATGAAGGTGTTGCTGAAAGATGAGGTTGGACTTCTCTAGATTTAGGTGGATACCCAGTTCCCTGCAAATCGAGTAGATCCCAGTGGTATATGAGCAGTGATCTTCATTCTGCTAGGAGAAGCTAGTCATCTAGGTATCTCAGGAACATTATACCCATGGAGTGAGCTAATGCATAGACCAAGGAAAATAGGCAAGTGAACACCTAAGGGGCTTTGAATAGGCCAAAGCACAGCAATTTAAATTGGTAGGTTTTAACTCTGAACGAGAATCTTAATTATTTTCTTGAAGTGTGATGGACAAGGATCTGATAATACAGGTCTTTTAGGTCTATGGTCAACAGGAAATTGTTCTTTCTGATGGTCTAAAGAACTGTGCTTGGGGTCTCCATCTTGAAGTTCGTTTAGAACACAAACTGGTTCAAGTGGGAAAGGTCTGGTACAGTTCTCCAACCCCCATTCAACTTTCTCACCAGGAACAGGTTTCTGAAAGCTCGGGGTCCTATCTAAAACTTCCTCTAAGGCACATGCATTGGAGAATAGTAAGATCCCTTCTGTAATGCTGATTTTGTGCCTGGAGAGAGAGGTTGATCTACTACCACTCGATGCGGAGTTTACAGTGGCGTCTTAGGGGAGACTTTCAACACTCTTGCTGGAGATACTACCTGTAACTCGGAGAAATCTCCTTGATTTACGATATCTGAAAGGAAAATATGTACCCCCTCACTGAGCACGCTCATAGGGGAGGATCCAGTTAAGATTCCCATAATCTGAAATGAATGCAACCTATATGGTCTCTTGCTCTGGTTGGACAAGGGCCAAAGCCAGAGTATCAGTATCACTATGAGCGATTTCAGGTTCACCTTTCCCTACATGCAATATTACATCTATCAATTCAGGACCCTGAAAAAGATGGTTACCATTCCTCGTTACCGGAGTTTCGGAAATGTCCATTAAGAAGGATCTGAATTAAAGATTTTATGTGTCCCAAGAAAAGGTTTCACCTGTTTGCTCCCAGAAGAAGAAGAAGCTGATGAGGATTGATCTTGTTTAGCATTCTTCTTAAGAGGAGCATTATATCTCTCACACTGGGAAGGTGGCCACTCCCTTGACTTCTGGGACATACAGGATGTGAATTTACCTTGATTCAGCTCAGGAAGGTACCACACGGATATCCATCAAGGCCAGGACAGGTTCTCATACTACCTTGAGCAGCACTCATAATCATTCGCATACGCAGTAAAAAGACAAAACACAAACCACAAGCACAAAGCATAGTGCAGAAGGGGCTGTAAATATGTCCATCAGCTAGAGCAACCGGGAGATGAATGGGGTTGTCTCACTGACTCAGCTGCTTCTTCCCAGCATGGGTGGGATAGCCGGTAATGTCATGCAATGAAAACAGAATTCCACAGCTTCTTTAATTCTGGTCATAACTAAATTACTTAAGAGGTAAACCCATATAAATGACGAGGGTTTGTATTTGTGTAAGTACAAATTATAGGTTTACATTACTATAAATCACTTTATTTTATTGTTTTATGATGCACAATGGTAAAATCTCTCTCTCTCTGCAAATAAAGTAAAAAGACATAACTTTTGTTTGTAGAGAAGTTGATTTGTCGAGAACATGATTAGTGAAAACGAGCAGGACCAGAACAAAGTAGATAACCATCAAGGAATCAGGAAAGCTAGGAGCACTCACTTTAAATACTTCATGGATGCGATAGCCCAGATAATCTCACATAGATAAGGCCATGTATGATCATTCAGTTTGAATGTGAAAAAAATTTTTGTTTCATCAAAATACTGTAGTGCATGTACCTGAAAGTTACTATAATCTATGCTAAGTGTAATATTATCTTATGTAATCTCCAAAATATTCTACTCTCAACTCTAAGTCTTAATATAATCCTGTAAAATTAAAAAGGGAGGACCGAGTACAGTATTGTAAAAATATCTGCATTTGTACAGAAAATAAAACTGTAAAATCATACTGCATCTAAGTTGTTAAATTAATGAGTTATTCGAATAATAATCTCTAAATTGGAAAAATTCAAACCTACATTAATGTAACATACCTGAATAAGCCATTTCACCCCATTAACAAGAGCTGTAGCTAACACCAAACAATCCTCAGGTTTCCCTCGGCACGAGACACTTTTCTGGAAGTAAAATGTACATATTCAGTCTTAAAGTATCTATATCAATAATGTCATGAAAGTTGTATCAAAACTAAAAAAAAAAGGAGTTCGGACAAAGGAAAAACATATTTTTAGGGAAGTGCTGTGTGGTCTCCAAGGACTTTACTGTTAGGGGCTAGAACAGGAAATCCAATATCACCTGATTACCTAAGAAATATTGCTCCTCTGCTCAAGAGGCAGTGTATCAACGTGTGAGGCACAGACTCGGTAAGTATGCAAATTTAGGCTCATTTGAACTTGCCACAGAACCTCAGAGGCTGAACATCATCTGCTACCAGAGAAGTTAAGTGTGGCATTCTATAAAAGAACCATTGTTCTAGTTATCGCCAGTGTACCTACATCACAACCAAACATCAACCCCACCAATCATGATCAAGGCCATACGAACTACACTCCACTCTCCTCCATGAAGCTAGGGAGGAGGGAGGGTTTTTAGAGACCACACAGTACCTCAACAAAAATAAGATTTTTCCTACATCAAAACTCCCTTTTTGGAGTTGGAGTGCTGTGTGGTCCAACAGGACTAAGAACCAGAGTATCAATCAGTAGAATTATGTCCATTCCAGAACATTCTGCAACCAAGCACAACCTACAATCCATGTCCAGGTTCCCAGAATAAGAAGAAAAACTATCAAGGCTGACTAAAGACTGTTGGCTGACTGACCTTCAATTAGTCCGCTTCTCCTGAAGGACCTGGTTGAAATGCTCCTTCCTCCCATGCTACCCTTGCATGGATCCCGAATGCAGTGAGTACTGCACATGAATGTTGTACTGCTTGGATTTGTTTCAAGTAGTTTTTGATAAATACCCTCTGCCAGACCAACCCGTAAATCTCTGGATGGCCTGAAATTGGCTGTTAGTGAAGAACACTAGTGAAGAAGCAATTTTTCTCATATCTTGTGTTTTAGGTATGGATGCAGGATCAAGCTTTTTTTAATCAAGGAGGTCAATAAAATATTGATGGCCTCTGTAAAAAGGGATTTGTTGGCCTAGGTATTTTGAAACAAATCACCTTTTGAGGACATGGATCTCTGTACTGTATATAACCTTTCAAAGTCAACACAGGACAAAGATTGTTATTCCCTGACTCTAGAGCCGAGAAACAGTATATCTCCTGTCTCTGAAGGGGCTTTTAAATTTTTGGCTAGAAAAAGGAGACCCGGAGTCAAAATTAAAAGATGACCTGGAATTATTGTAAGGAACTCCCGATGCCTACAAAAGGCCGTCAGGTCACTGACTCTAGCTCCTGAAGCTAAAGATACTAGAAATATTACTTTTGATAACAATTGTTTAAGATGAATGGTGGAGTTGTCCAACCCAATCAAAAACTTCAGGAACTTATCCAGAGATCAGGAAACTGCAGGAGTGGGTGGTGATGTTCTTTTTAAGACAAAAGACTGGGTGATCTTACGAAGCATGTTCGAGTCGAGATCCACGTCAAAGGCACACTTGATAGAGTCTGTTAAAAGAGATTTATATGAGTATAGTCAATGGCTGGAGCTTCCTCTCTTCAAAGAGGTGAATCATAAAGAAGCCAAGAAATCTGGGGTTATCTGACCAGGGGACTGACTATGTAGGAAAGCCATCTATGTTTCCCATACTGATTGGTATTGTCTTGAGGATGTATACCTTTTTGCCACTCATCAAATAAGTCAAATGGTGGGATGAGAATTTCCTTTCAAAAATGTGGGAGAGAAAATCTATGCATGAAGGTTCTGGGTTACAAAGGAAGAAGTAAAGGTAATCCGTCTTCCCACTTTCTGATACAGCTGTGCAGATACAAAAGCAGTGAATACCATGGGCTTTTGTGCCAAAGTGGTACTATTAGCTCAGCTGTCCCTGAAAAATTCTGAGGGATATTCAAAGCCTTCAAAATCAAACTCATCGGTGGAAAACAAATAAATCGACGAACATCTGTTCTAATCTAAATTCAGAGCATCCCTTCCCACTGCTTAAGAATCCACATTTGAAGCTACATATAGTGGAAGTTTCTGGTTCTCTTTTATAGCATACAGGTATTCAGTATTTGGAGATCTGGCACTTGCTCCAGGACCTCCCAAAAATAATTCTGGCCCAGGGTCAACTCTGTATGCAGGACTGTCTGCTTGGACAGGCCGTTCACCACTACAATGAGTGAACCTGGCAGATAGAATGGTGAGAGGAACACATTCCTCTCCTGAAGGAACTTTAAAATGGGGAAGGTCAATGCATTAAGGAATCTAAACCATGATCCCCCTTTCCTGAAACAACAGACTGCTACCTAATTGTCCATGAAAATCTTCACATCGGAGTTCTGTCTTGGACCAATTCTCTTCAGTGTAAGAAAGACCACAATCAGTTCCAATACATTTATGTGAAAAGCATCCGTATGAATGATCATGGAACCCAGGATGGGCCAAGGAATTTGGCATCGCCTGAGAATCCTCTTGCTTGAATGGGGAATTGCGCGGGACGGTCAAGAAGTCCCCTCCAAGATACCCTCCTCAACACCTGGTTTAAATCTTTCCGCCTGTTCTTCAACACAACGTCTACAATCAAAGCAAACTGATGAGGGCCCAAAATCTTCTGCAGCTGCTGTCTGGAAGAGAAGTGGCTCGAAACAAAGAATATGACTCTTGCTTTGAACTAATTACAGTTAAAGCTGAATGGCATTGCTTTGAACCTTTACACACCCATACTGAGCCAAAACCCAAGGTAAGGTCAGAAGTGGTGGGCAATAGGGATGTAGCAATAGGCACCTTTAAGATCTACTGTATAGTACTGATCCAATCCCCTTGGTGTAGGAATTGACAGACATGTTTGACAGTCTTCATTTTAAATGGGTCGCACCAAACGTGTTTATTGAGGAGAGACAGGTAAAGGATCACTTTTACCTCCAGGGAGTTGTTCTTCCATACACTGAATAGTCTGCCCTGTAATTTTTGAAACTTGTACCTTTCTATGACCCCTTCAACATCTTGGCCTCATGAAACTGAAAACTGTGACATGGAGGTTTTGCTATACTTTGTGCCCACCTAGAAAATGTCTACCGTTCCTGAAAATGAAGCAGACAACCTCCAACCTGATACCCCTCATTGACGAACGCCATACCTCTGTTTGAGTTACTGGCTCCTCTGTTTTCCTTGGATGATCTCCAGAGGCGTCCTCTGGTCTGAAATACCAAGTTTGACTAACCCTAGTACATGGACTCTCCTTGGGAGGGGTAACTTTGGTGCCTCCTCTCCTCCCAAAGAAACCTGTGTAGGTAGGAGCTTGGAATAAGAAATGAAAGCTGGTCTCTTAGTGGGAAGTTTAGGAACCTGTTGCAAGAACTTATTGGAAGTGGCCTTATGAAAGGGAGTTTTCTTTTTTATTAAGATAAGGGCTATAGCCTTTCCTTCACTTCTCTTGAAGTGACGTGGCATTGCTTGCTCATTAGCTTTGGCTTTGTCCACAAAGGCTTGGGGGAGGAGTGATTTAAACTGTGGATTGCTGTACAGAAATTCCTCTGCCTTCACTTTTCCCAAATTAACAGCAGATAGAACATGGAACCTTACCTTGTAATTTGCCTTAATAAAGTTTAGGAAGGTTTCATAAACAAGATTTCATAACAGCTTGATCACAGCTGAAGTGGCCATATTGGAACCCGCTGTAGACCCCACTTCCAAGGATGCCATAGCACACACTAAGTTGAACAGGGTCTGTTGGGCACTAAATTCTGCAACCCGAAGGTTATCTAGGACTAGTGGAAAATGGTACCCCCAGTTGATTGGTCCTAACCTGAGCATCCTATTTATTAGAGAAGACTTCACAAAATTGGCTAAAATCATTGGACTCTGGCCAGAATGTGCACCACCTACTAAATCCCCTTCATCTCCCACCAAGGTAGAAAAATCTTCTGCCACACCCCCTCAACTACTGAGCTTTCAGCACTTGGAACAGAAGGAAAGACTCCTTCTGGACCCTTCCTTGGAATCTTGAAACCTGAAGGCCCAGCAACAGCCAAAACCCTAAAACCAGAAAATATAGCCTTCTTTGGAAGCTGAACATCAGAAGGTCCAGCCACAGCCGAATCTGCGTTAACAGAAGAAAGCAGCCCTAACATCAAAAGGTCCAGCCACAGCCGAATCTGCTGAAACAGAAGAAAGCAGCTCTACTGGAGAATCTTTTAAAAGCTGGTAACCCAAAGGACCAGCAATGGCCGAATCCAAAGGGCCGGAAGAAAGAACTCCTATAAAAACTTTCTTTGGAAGCTAGAAACTAGAAGGTCCAGCCACAGCAGGATCCCTAGGCTGAATTGTGAAAAAGTCGGGAGACAGGTCAATGGTACCTGGCCGGACCACACCAGAAGCAGGCTAACCATAGAGGAAGGTGATCGAAGCCTCTCCTATTCCACCTATCAGAGCAGCATCTACAGGGGACGCAGGCATACCCAGTCCAGGCGGAATGGTAACTTGCATAATAGAACCCTAACCTGGATCCAACTTAGGAAGAGGTGTGGTTGTTGAGCTCTCCCCACAGTGATACTTCTCTGAGCAACCCGAGGCCTTCTCTGAGGGACTCAGCAGTAAAGTTTCCTCCCTTCTCTGTGGGGTCTAGGTTATCCGTGGATCCAAAGTCAACAACATGGATAGGCCCGGTCCACTAGGGCTCCATTTCCGAAACCTCAAACTGCTGAATTTGAGATATCAATACTAACGACTGTAAATCTCTCTGGTTTCACCCACATTGAAAAAAAAAAAAATGGCCTTGGCTCTACAATGTACAGCTTCAGGATCCAATTCCAACCAGAACTAATCCAGTTCAAAAATATGGAACATCTCTCAGGGTCCCAAGGCCTACCCCAATCAACATAACAATCACTATGTACTCGACAACACTTGCGACCTCATCTAGGGTTAGCTGTGTTATCACATCCTACTCAAATGCATTTAAACTTAATATTGTTCATCTGTAACAGAAATCATCTAAATGAAAACACACATTATACCTCACCCAGGAGGGGGGAAGGGGGGGTACTACCACACTAAGAGAGATACACACACAAAACCAAAAAATCTCCCAAGACCATGATATCACACTGCATCCCTGGTGACAGTATGAAAATACCCCAAGCTCATATAATCACATGGTTTACCAAGCCACAGGATAAAGGCCCTCTGTACCATGTCTTGGATTAGAATTCTCTTACTTGAGGGTACAATCAGGCATGCTGTTCTATCTTATTTCATCATTCAACATTTTTTTTCTTTTTTACATTTTTGCTGTTTATATATGAAAGATCTAATTCAAAGTTGTTGCTATTCTTGAAATACTTTATTTTGATTGCTTATTACTTCTCTTGTACTTTACTTATTTCCTTGTTTTCTTTCCTCACTGGACTATTTTTCCCTGTTGGAGCCCTTGGGCTTATAGTATCTTACTCTTCCAACTAGGGTTATATTTTAATTAATAACAATAATAAAAAGTAGGGAGAATTACGTACTATGTTATTCTACCGAGACTATTCAGTCTTAACACAGGAAGAATAGACATAATATGCAAGCCCATCTAACTCTCCAGTCTCTTTCCAATACCCATATCAGATCAATATGGAAGGATAAAACATGAAGAAAGGGTGACTACACAGTCAGACCCATCTACAACAAATGCCGACTGTATGAGGGCAGGAATGCCTATCCAGTCTTGAAATAGGAAGAATTTTACATAACATGTGGCTCTACCTAACTATCCTGTATCCTCCCAAAACCCACATCTGACAAATATGGGAGGATACAAAACGTAAGTAAGACTGACTACCCAGCAGACCTATCACAAGACACACCCAGTTGTACGAGGGCAGGCACATATTCCCCTTACCTAGGAGAATACATAACATCAAGAAATATCCATCTCCTTTCAGGACATATACCCAATGCAGGACAAGAACAGCATTCGCCCCCGCCAAGGTACACCTGAGAGTACCATCTAAATATAGGTTACTACAAAATGAATTAGGAATCCTGCGTAAGGCTGGATGATAAACTAATCCTATCACAGATTAATCTTACCAAGGATATAACGATAGATAACTTACGGGCGAGAAATAACTCAGTTCATAATATACACTGTAAACCATCTAGCCTACCTCAATGGAGTTATCTGGCCTAGATGTGATGAAGAGCACTGTAACTTATAACTGAATGTAATAATCAGGTGAATCAAGCAAGTACCTCCATGTAACACTAATAGTAAGTGTACCACAGAAGCAAGTAACCAACAACTAAGAAAAATGAGTCATGGGCAATCAATACATGGCAAAAGGAAAGGGTGCTAGGAAAACAGCAATGATGTATGGTGAACCCGACTGACAAGGAAAACATGCATGAATAGCAACACAGCCGAACCGGTGAAATGCCAAACAAAGGTAAACAACCATCCAATTAAAGAATGTCAATGCCATAATGAATGCATTATATAAGATAAAGCAGGAAGGAGAGAAACAACCTGAACACAGGTAATAAACTTAATGATGTGCTTTAAAGCACAGCAGACACGTATCAAGAAATTTTGTATGGTTCTGTTGGCCGACTAAAGAAGAATAGAGGTTGATGGTTGGTTGTGATGTAAGTACATTGGTGATAACTAGAATAATGATTCTTTTATAGAACGCTACACATGAGTTCACTCGTAGCAGACAATGTTCAGCTTCTATGGTGCTTTAGCAAGTTCAAATGAGCCTAAATTTGCAGGCCTCCCCTATACTCACTGAGTTTGTGCTTTGCACATTGATACACTGCCTCTTGATCAGGGAAAAAATTTTTCTTTGGTAATCGGATTGTATTGGCTTTCCTGTACAGTACTAGCCCTAATGGGACTGGCTGGTAAGCCAATATAAAGGGAGAAAAATGCAAAATCCTGAATTAAATTCAAGAAGCTTCATACAGCAATGGAGAATGCGCATACAAAATATTTCGTTAAAATTCCCTTTCTTTTCATACTTATGGGATAATTAGTTAAAGTAACTCCCGAAACCAAAAACTACAAATTTTATATAATTTGTATTTTTCCTAGCTATACAAACCTGAGCCATTTATATGGGGTTACTTCTAGTTTCATTTTCTATGGCCAGGCAGTCAAAAAGAAATCTGTTGATTACGTCATGCTGCGTAGCTGGGCAACTGCTGCTACGCTTGTACCAAGCGCTGACCTACAGTGCTTCTGGCTGGGAAGGAGGTTGGATGTGCCATCCTTCTCTTCTGCAATCAGACAACCCCATCACCTACTTGATATCCTTGTAGTGCTAGTGTTTATGACTTTTGTGTCTTGGCCATTCTTTGTCACTTGCATGCTTTTATTACTTGTGACTTACGAGTGTGTACTTTTCGACATTATGGTCAGCTCTGTGGTACATTTATGAAAGGGTAGACGTGGAGAAGAGCATCCTCACCCCGTTTGTCCTTCATGTAGAGGTAAAAAATGTTCAGTGGAATCTCCATGTGAGTATTGTAGGGAGTGGTCTTCCTCCCAGTGGGAGAGATCGTTCTCACTGTATGAAACGATCTAAGAAAGATCGTTCCCCTCATTCTGATCTGTACAAGAAGAAGTTAGTTTCAAATGTAACTGTGTTGAGCATCAGGAATCATCAACTATACTACAATGCTGGTACACATACACAAAAGTGTAGTGTATACAGTCTGCCCTCCTTAGAAGAATTTCCAACTGTGTATTCTACCCTGTATATTCCATAGTCTTTCTCAGCATCTTGTATCAAGAGCATTGACCCGAAAGCTAAAAAGGAGAAAGGAACACAATTAAGCATCAACATGACCTTTTTCCAATAATAAATCAATGCAACGGTTCATGATAAAACTTCAGTAAAGATCGGAGACGGCTTTGAATTTAAAGACAAAAGACATGAGAAAGAGGATACTGATTGATTCAGTGTTATGGTATTATGCCTTCAGTTTGCATGAATATTTTTTCAGTAGTATGAATTTAGGTCTTGGGGTGAAGAAATAAAACTGTTTGCCGCTAGTATGACATGAGTGGATAAATAAAAGAGATATGATTTTTTAAATATAAATAGGGGTTTGGGGAGGTGTTTAAAGGTCGCTCATGAATGACAGAGGCAAGGGACAGTGACATTGCTCTATCAAGCAGGACAATGTCCTAGAGACTGACCATATATACATATGAGGCGTATAGGATCATAGCGTCTCAAGCACCGTTTTGTAAAAAAAGAGAAAAATGCCTCAAAGTTTTTCAAACATAACTCCACTTCAGATAAAGATATCAATTTCAAACAAGTTGCAGATGAAAGCTTTCCCATTCAGAACTTTTTGACCACAAAATTTTGTTCAGTAGTGAGAAGACAGTGATTGATCTCCCATTCCCAGTCGACTTTTCCACCAGAAAGAGCTAACCATAAAACACCGGAGAACTGTCTCGACCGGCTATGGGCAGTCTTCTCCTTCATTACTTTCACCTCTAACGACAAAGCCAGAGGTTTCAGGGATTCTAGAGGGTAATCCTGGAATACCACCAGAGTGAGAGTCAGGGGAGGTAAGAGATCTTCAAAGGTCAGCCAGTATCTGTCCGGAAGGACTTCTACACCACACTGCTCTGCTCCATGTCACTGCCACGTTGTGCAATGGCATGACAAGCATGCCCCTGCTTTCAGCCAATGGAGAAGATGCCTGAATACTTCAGTCTATCCTTCTGTCCTACTTGCCTCTACTGCCCCTCCTGAAATTGCCAGACTGGGCATGAAAGGGTGGAGCACTATCTGTTCTTTTCTTAGAGGAAGAGGCAACTGTAGGTCCTGGTTGGGCTTAGGAGGCAGCTGGAGCTTTCTTCAACGTTGATCCTGACAGCTTTCATCTCAGCACAGCCACCTTTGAAGGGACTGCACCCCTGAAGGTAACTATGCCATGGATGATGGAGTCATGACAAGCATTCCTTTAATTTTCCACCATTGCCTATTCCTCAATGCTAACATCGTCTCCTGTTCAGTTTGTCTGGTGAATCGAGAAACAACAGCATGCCTCCTCTTCAGGACCCTGTTGGCTCATTGGTCAACTGATTGGTGTGCCATGAAGGTCACCATCTTTGCACCTGACAAAATGAACTTGCTGTAATTGGCCAACATCTCAGGATTTAACAAATCCTGACTAGTGGCAGAGAAAACTATGTCCATTCAAGAGGTCTCCAGGAAGTTTCCCATGGAAGAGGTTTCCATAGTAGCAGACTAAAGAGTTGAAAAGACTGTGCCTTCAGCCTCAAATCTCTTAAAAAGCAATCCCAACATCAGAGCAGAAAATGCGAGATCAATGGGAAGAGGAAAAGAGCTCACACCAAAGATTCTACAATCACCTTTGTAAAGCAAGTGCACGAGACAGGATCTTACTCAAAACAGGTACACTCCAGTGAAATCTCAGCGCTGAAGGTTTGAGAATCCCCTCTGCCATTCTTCTTACCAGCTTTACCCAGAAAAAATGCATACTCTTTCACTTTTCATTTACTTCATTCAGTTTACCCGGTCACAATCTAATGTCTGAACACTTATTCATATATCTTGGAAAGAAAAGGCAAAAAAATTGACGCAGCCAAAATTTGAGAGGCAGCAAGAGTAAGTGCGCAATGTATGCGAACAGTCAAAAGTTCTAATCTTGCTGACATGACAGGTGGAAGGGGATTCCCCATTACCCATCAGTATTTATAAATACCTCGTGAAACTTTAAAGGAAGTTCCAGCTTTGCGGAAGTCATCCTCCTATTAAAAGACGATGGCTTGTATACGTGTAAGAACAAATGTGACGTAGATGATTACAGTGTGCCACCATAAAGATAAGTTTGGGATTTGTGACTGATACACTAGTCTATTTTACCATATTAGATGATAATGGAACAGATTTATTATTTGAAATCAGATAACATTGCAAAAATAAAATTAGGACCAATTACTGTACAAATTTCAATGTAAAACCACACTGATATCTAATGAAAGTAATCTGTAAAGGACATTCTAATCTACCAACAAAAACCTCACCATCATTGATTTCATAAGCTCTAGCAACGCTTGGACACAGTGGGGTTTGTGAAGACCGTCATAGTTACTAATACTCTCTATGACCCCTCCGTACGAAACAATCTGAAAAGGTTAACAAAAAGATAAATTAATTCCAATATATACAGTACTGTAACATTGCTAGAAAAATATTCTCCCAAAGGAAATCTCATTAGTTTTATTTTGAAAAATAAATAATGCATAAGAAAAATAAACAAAGATTTTTTATTCAAACTTTAAAATACTTCATAAACAGAAAATACTGTACTAACTTTCACAAAACTATAAAACTGAAACTACACCTGTGAACTGAGGGAGTGGCGTAGGTATGACAAAATAAGACTGTTAGGAAGAGGTCCCATCAATGCCTGCTGCAAGATGTAATCAGCTAGGTGATAAATGTCCCCGCTAACAGCCCTCGGCAAAACCTATTGGAGAAAAGAAATCTCAATTGTAAACTTATTAATCATGAGCAAAATAGCTTCAAAGTATAACAATGTCCGTTATTTTATGTATGACTCAAGAAACTTAATAATAATGCTTACTGTTTTGATGTGAATACCCCATTGTAAATCAGACCACCTTTCCCTCCAAGCACGGATAAGAAGAGATCGGATGGTACCAGCTTTGCTGCTAGAAACTGTTTCTAAAACCATGGCAATGGTGTATTATCTTGTTTGGAAAACAACACGAGTCCTGAAAATTCAAGAAAAATTATTAGAGACCACTAAAATCCGCAACCATAATTCAAATTCAGTACGTACATAATATAAACTAACTATGCCAGAAAACACCTAACATTCTTAAAGTAATTTGTATTTTTCCTAACTATATAAACTTGAGCCCTTTGAAAGGTGAATGACTTCAGCAAAGGCTGGAACTTGAAATTTCAAGTTACAGTACTTAACAACCATCAGGTGGTGGGGAAGCCTCGCACACCTGTCAGTCAGGTAGACAATCAATTTTAATCTTAGCCCTAGGACTTTCTTGGTGGTTGAGGTAGAAATTGTAAGCAAAGGGAATTAGGTTTGTATAGTTAGGAAAATGTTATTTTTATTAGTAAAATAAATTTTTGAATATACTTACCCGATAATCATGTAGCTGTCAACTCCGTTGCCCGACAGAATTCTATGGAGGGATACGCCAGCTATCACAATACTAGAAGGGGGTGTATTTACCAGCGCCACCTGTGGCCAGGTACTCAAGTACTTCTTGTTGACACCTCCTCAATTATTCCTCGGTCCACTGGTTCTCTATGGGGAGGAAGGGAGGGTCGATTAAATCATGATTATCGGGTAAGTATATTCAAAAATTTATTTTACTAATAAAAATAACATTTTTCAATATTAAACTTACCCGATAATCATGTAGCTGATTCACACCCAGGGGGGTGGGTGAAAAACCAGTGTACAAGACTAAAGGATAGCTAAGTATCCCGTATTTCATATAATCAGTTATCCACAATAACAATGAAATAATAAGTACCTGGTAAGGAAGTCGACTTGAACCGTTACTCTGCCTTTAATAAGATCGTCTTCCTTACTGAGCGCAGCGTTCCTCTTGGGAGGCTGAATCAACTCAAAGGTGCTAAAGTATACAGGGCTGCAACCCATACTAAAGGACCTCATCACAACCTTTAACCTCGGCGCTTCTCAAGAAAGAATTGACCACCCGCCAAATCAACAAGGATGTGGAAGGCTTCTTAGCCGACCGTACAACCCATAAAAAGTATTCAAGAGAAAGGTTAAAAGGTTATGGGATTATGGGAATGTAGTGGCTGAGCCCTCGCCTACTACTGCATTCGTTGCTACGAATGGTCCCAGGGTGTAGCAGTACTCGTAAAGAGACTGGACATCTTTGAGATAGAATGATGCGAACACTGACTTGCTTCTCCAATAGGTTGCATCCATAACACTCTGCAGAGAATGGTTCTGTTTGAAGGTCACTGAAGTAGCCACAGCTCCCACTTCATGTGTCCTTACCTTCAGCAAAGCAAGGTCTTCTTCCTTCAGATGAGAATGTGTTTCTCTAATCAGAAGCCTGAATAGTAAGAAACTGAGTTCTTAGAACTTGGAAAAGAAGGTTTCTTGATAGCACACAATAAGGCTTCTGATTGTCCTTGTAAAGGTTAAGACCTTTTTAGATAGTACCTAAGAGCTCTAACTGGGCAAAGTACTCTCTTCAGATCATTCCCCACCAAGTTGGACAGGCTTGGGATCTCGAACGACTTAGGCCAAGGACGTGAAGGAAGTTCGTTAGCAAAAACCGAGCTGCAAGGAACATGTAGCCGTTTCAGATGTGAAAACAATGATCCTGCTGAAGGCGTGGATCTCACTTACTCTTTTAGCTGTTGTCAAGTACACGAGGAAAAGAGTTTTTAATGTGAGGTCCTAAAAAGAGGCTGATTAGAGAGGTTCAAATCTTGATGACATAAGGAACCTTAGGACCACGTCTAGATTCCAGCCTGGAGTGGACAACCGACGTTCCTTTGAGGTCTCAAAAGACCTAGGGAGGTCCTGTAGATCTTTGTTGGTGGAAAGATCCAAGCCTCTGTGGCGGAAAACCGCTGCCAACATACTTCTGTAACCCTTGATCGTAGGAGCTGAAAGGGATCTTACTTTCCTTAGATATAACAGGAAGTCAGCAATCTGGGTTACAGTGGTACTGGTTGAGGAAACTGCATTGGTCTTGTACCAGCTACGGAAGACTTCCCCTTGAGACTGATAGATTCTGAGAGTGGATGTTCTCCTTGCTTTGGCAATCGCTCTGGCTGCCTCCTTCGAAAAGCCCCTAGCTCTTGAGAGTCTTTCGAAAGTCTGAAGGCAGTCAGACGAAGAGCGTGGAGGATTGGGTGTACCTTCTTTACGTGAGGTAGACTTAGAAGGTTCACTCCTAGAGGAAGAGTCCTGGGAATGTCGACCAGCCATTGCAGTACCTCTAAGAACCATTCTCTCGCGGACCAGAGCGGAGCCAACCAACGTCAGCCGTGTCCCTTTGTGAGAGGAGAACTTCTGAAGTACCCTGTTGACAATCTTGAACGGCGGGAATGCATACAGGTCGAGATGGAACCAATCCAGCAGAAAAGCATCCACGTGAACTGCTGCTGGGTCTGGAATCGGAGAACAATACAACAGGAGTCTCTAGGTTATCGAGGTAGTGAACAGATCTATGGTTGGCTGACCCCACAGGGCCCAAAGTCTGTTGCAAACATTCTTGAGAAGGGTCCACTCTGTGGGGATGACCTGACCCTTCCGTCTGAGGTGATCTGCCATGACATTCATACCGTCTTGAATGAACCTCGTTACCAGTTAGCTTTCGATCTTAAGACCAGATGAGTAGGTCCCTTGCGATCTAGAACAACTTCCACGAAAGAGTCCCTCCCTGCTTGAAGATGTAAGCCAGGGCTGTGGTGTTGTCAGAGTCCACCTCCACCACTTTGTTAAGCTGGAGGGACTTGAAGTTTATCAAGGCCAGAATAACCGCCAACAACTTCTTGCAAATGATGTGAAGTGTCCTTTGCTCCTGATTCCATGTTCCCGAGCATTCTTGTCCGTCCAAAGTCGCACCCCAGCCCGTGTCTGATGCGTCCGAGAGGAGACGGCGGTCGTGTTTCTGAACAGCCAAAGGTAGACTTCCTTGAGAAGAAAGCTGTTCTTACACCACGCGAGAGAAGACCTCTTCTCTTCGGAAACAGGAACTGAGAACGTCTCTAGCGTCATGTCCTTTATCCAGTGAGCAGCTAGATGATACTGAAGGGGGGGGAGGTGGAGTCTCCCTAACACGATGAACAGGGCCAGCGATGAAAGTGTCCCTGTTAGACTCATCCACTACCTGACTGAGCATCGGTTCCTTCTCAGCATGCTCTGGATGCATTCTAGGGCTTGGAAGATCCTTGGGGCCGACGGAAAAGTCCGAAAAGCTCGACTCTGAAGATCCATACCCAAGGAGACAATGGTCTGGGATGGAACGAGCTGAGACTCCTCAAAATTGACCAGGAGGCCCAGTTCCTTGGTCAGATCCATAATCCATTTGAAAATCTCCAGACAGCGACGACTTGTGGGAGCTCTTAAAAGCCAGTCGTCTGACGGAGCCGGACACAAGATCATGATACTGCTGCACAGTCTGTGAACTGTCAATCATGGGCAAGCGAGGAAGTACAGTGACAACCCGAATCTGTCTAGACTGTCTGGGTCGTACAGACAACTCCTTATCGGGTTGCTGAGGTTGCCGCACTGCGTCACAACAAGTCACTTCTGTTGGTTGTTGAACGTCTTCCCCGTGACACATTGACTCCGTAAACAAAAAATCCTCTAACAAGGACTAAGCTTGGACTGCATGTCATGCAACACAGCTCAAGGTCTATGGGAGCAGGTGTGGTAACAGACGGGATTAGCGACTGAAGTGGAACCATTACCTTCCCTGGAAGCATGTTATGCTTAAATAAAAGTCCATAAGAGGTTATGCAGCTAAAGGCTCCCTCCAAATGACAGAGTCCTCAAGGGAATATCAGAAGGAGGGAGAAAAGAACTTTCTCATCTACAGGGACCATATCCTAGAAAAGCAAAGTTCTCTCAGTGAGGGTTCACTGGTGCAAAAGCAGCAGACTAGAAGGCAACGTTATGAAACTGCTTGACAGTCTAGTGAGTTGGCAACAACCAAAGATGTGTGACTGAGAAGCATGCGGTAAGGTATGCAGAGCATGTTGTATGCAGAGTATGCTGTATGCAGAGCATGCTGTATGAAGAGCATGTTGTATGCAGAGCATGTTGTATGCAGAGCATGCTGAATGCAGAGCATGCTGAATGCAGAGCATGTTGTATGCAGAGCATGCTGAATGCAGAGCATGCTGTATGCAGAGCATGTTGTATGCAGAGCATGCTGTATGCAGAGCATGCTGTATGCAGAGCATGTAGTAAGCAGAGCCTGCTGTAAGCAGAGCCTGCTGTAAGGAAAGCAGAGCGTGTGCATGGCGTTTAACATTTCTCAGAAATTCCATGACCAGTGCTAGAGTGCTTTATGCATGCTTGCATGGGGTTTTAATATCAACATAATATATTTACCTTACATTCATAACTCATGATTCAGATTTTTGCCATATTTGCGATCTTGTTAAAAATATATTGCAAGGAATACATATAACCTCCATTATCATATGGTTTGAAAATGGAGGTAAGGTATGCTGAACAGCAGAGTCAGAACGAGCTGGAACAACAATAGTTGTGGTTTCCTCTTCAAGACTCTGTTGAGGGAACACCTGAGGCTCAGTCTGCAAAGGCTGAATAAAAGACAAGCAGAAGGAAGGCGCATGGGTGGAGGAGGCTGACTCCTAGCATGAGTGGTTGAACCCAAGGGTTGCGCTTGCTGAGCGGTTGGCGGAAGAGGAGTAGCAAGTTCCAGTTCCTGTGGTGTGAGCGGAGCGCGATGAGGAAGAGGCTGCGCAGAACAAGGTAAATGTCTCGCAAGCTGAGGCTCCTGAGGCGCAAGGCTAAGGTGTTGTGGAGCTTGCCTTGTGGAGGGTTGAGCTCGCTGCAGCGAGAGCTGAGGAGACTGACTCATGGACGGGAGAGGTTGTTGTACCTCAACCGATTGTTGCATCACTGGTGGAGCAGCAAGTGGAGGCGGAGGAAGAGAGGTATAATCCTCCTGATCCCATTGTAAAGGTTGCCTTAAGGAAGGCGGAGGCTGAACACCACTGGGAACAGCAAACTCAGCACGTGGCTCAACATCGTACGCCTGGCAGGTGGTACTGCGATCAGGCGGAGCGAGCATAGGCGGAGGGAGTGTAGGCGGAGGCGGAGGCGCAACACTCTCAGCCCGACACTCACGCAACAAGTCCGAAAGCTGTGCTTGCATGGACTGTAGTAGAGTCCACAACATCGTACGCCTGGCAGGTGGTACTGCGATCAGGCGGAGCGAGCGTAGGCGGAGGGAGTGTAGGCGGAGGCGGAGGCGCAACACTCTCAGCCCGACACTCACGCATCAAGTCCGAAAGCTGTGCTTGCATGGACTGTAGTAGAGTCCACTTGGGGTCGGCAGAAACTACAGTAGGCTGAGGTAAAGCCTTAACAGTCGAGCTCTGTTGTGGCAGAACCTTACTCCTCTTAGGCGGAGTGCATAACAACTAATGACTGAGGAGAGTCAGAGCTAACCCAAGGACTGCATCCGGGTTGTTGAACTCTAACTTCGTACGTCTGGCATAGGTCTGGACTTAACGTTTAAGAGGTCTTGAGACCTGAGACCAGCGTTTTCTCCCCTAAATATCTTCTGCAGACGAGCAAAATAAGGGCTCAATCGTCTGCGGGTGGGAGTGACGGTCTCGGTAAGACACGCCCACAACCACCGAGGATACTTCTGTGCGCCGATCAAGGCCTGCTGAACCCTTCTGCCCTTCGACATTGCTTCTCCCCTGGGCTTGGGAGCTTGCAAGAGGTCCCGGACTGGGAGGACGACTGGCGCGCACAGAAGTACCCTCACGCACAACACTGAACTTTGCGCTAATCACTTATCACTTTGATTTTCTGTTTGCACTTATTTCACTGAACTCGAAACTTTAAGTGGTTTGTACCTGAAACACGCAATTCTATCCTTTCTCAAAAGTTAGTAATTGCGAAAACAGAATTACAATGTAACAGAAAAATCTAATGAAAGATAAATAATTCAGTGGCTGGAAAGAGACTAAACACTAGATCACTCTAGAAACGTTTACCTTCTTCCCCTAAAGAGACTAGGGAGAAGAGCAAAAACGATAAACACGTTACTCGTACGCCTGGCAGGCTTGAATGAAACGTTTATCCTCTTTCTCCCTCCGTCTCTATCTCTCTCTCTCTCTCTCTCTCTTGACTTAGAACCTGAGAGAAGAGCCCAATCATATATATCGTAAAAACATATTATTGTTAAAGGAAAAAACTGAAATATTTCCCAAAATGAAAAGTTCCTTTATTAGGATCAAAACCATTAAGTTAAGAAAGAATGAACAAAACACTAGACACGGTTACTCTTACTGCAACGTGAAACCGTGAACATTCTATCTCTATCGTAACGATAGAGTGCAAGCTGAACGTTCTGAACGTCAACAACTGCAGAGACAAAACAAAACGTTAGTTCAACTTTGAAAAAAGTACGAGACTATCAAAGAAATTCTTTCAAACTCTGTGGCGGAAATAGCATAATATGTTAACAGGTAAAACCGAAATGACGGGCTCAATGTTAATTAACTTCGGTACCAAGAAAAGACCGCCTACTATTAGGAAGGTCGAATATAAACAAATAAAAATTAATTTTAATAAGTTTATAATAAAAGGAAGTTAATCGAAGAGGCCTATAAGAGGCGGAGAGATATAAAATAAATCTATAACTTTTGTTAAGCAAAATTAAGAAAGAGAGTCTATACTCTCTTAGACACCAACACTTCCGTCTAAGGGAAGGGTCGGCCATTGAAAGGTGAACGAGAGTTCATACTCTCTTCGTCACCATAATTAATCAAATTAATTCCAAAAGCTAACTAAGCTAATATAGAAGTTTCCAGTAAAGCGACAGCCGAAATCAAAGAGAAATACTTCACCAAAGTCGTGAAAATACTCCAAGAACATAAGCGTATCCCAGAACGTCTTGCCGGAAGCACGACAGAGGAATAATTGAGGAGGTGTCAACAAGAAGTACTTGAGTACCTGGCCACAGGTGGCGCTGGTAAATACACCCCCTTCTAGTATTGTGATAGCTGGCGTATCCCTCCATAGAATTCTGTCGGGCAACGGAGTTGACAGCTACATGATTATCGGGTAAGTTTAATATTGAAAAATATATATTACTTGCAAAATTTGTAACTTAACTCTACATAAATATATACTGTACCATCATACTTTAAAAGGAGACTCATCCTTAGGAGGGAGTAAGTCTGCATAAACCAAAATCTACCTAGAAAAATGAAAGTGCTGACTCCAGTCAACCTCGTAAAGGTCTGAGCAAGGATATGTCAGAAGCATTACGTTAGCCCCATACTAAGAGAAATGATAATTGGTCATAGGAGAACGTATATCCTAGTATACAATATGTTATCTGAATGTATGTGCATTAAGGAATGGATTGCATAAATTCTGTCCACCATCCCCCTCATCTGGAGGAATGGGGGAGATACTTCTTAACAGATCAGGCCTGAAAAGAAAAGTTCCTCATTTACAGAGCTCATTTGGATCTCATGTCCGGTCCAGCTTATAGTGGCCACAGCTGCTACACACCCCTGAGAGAAGGAAGAAAGAAGTGTAGAAAACCACAGTCATTCTACTTTCAAAGCTAGGCTTACGTTGAAAACGCTATCTTAGATGAGATGCAACTACTTCTGAGAGAGAGCTTGGCTGGCTATATAGCCTGATGAACAGCCACTACAGGGTCAAGGGTAAAGGTACCCAAGTATTTGTGGCTATACTTCCACAGATACTGGGAGGTAAAGGATGTCTTATCTGAACCATTGACTGCTAATTCCTAAATGCTAAGGAGAACCCAATACAGTATTGCTAATTTTATAAAGCTTTGCCCAAGTTGGACCTCCAACCCCAATAATGGTATTGCTCGAATTGGACCTCCTACCCCAGCGCTGATTGAGGTATAGGCTTCAAAGAAGAAGCAGCTGGAGGTCATGATCGGGTTTTGGGACAATCAGAAATTCTTCAGAGCTGATCTTGCAAGAGTGGCAGAGACTTGGGATCTCAGAGTGGCAGATACCAAAGGTCTCGAAGGAGTAACAAAGACTGGGGATCTAGCAGCAGCTGCCTTTGAAGGGCTTAAAGGTTACTGTCCAGTGGACAAGGGAGTCATAGCTAGGCTTCTTCCAGTTCTACATTATCGTCTCTGCGTTCATCAAAGAAAAGAGGGCCGTAGCATCCAGCACCAGGCCGTTACTCATAGCCAATGCCTCCTCTTGCTCTTGTCCAACTTGGCTGTAGTACCAGGAGACAACTACATTCCCTCTTCAGGACCCAGTTAGCCCATTGGTTTGTCGACTGATTTGCCCAAACCAGTCCAAATTGCTATACTTCATCAGAGTTCCCAAATTTTATCAATTATGAGTAGTGGTGAAGTAGGGGACTGCATTAAACCACTGGTTGATCCAGTACGTCACCTGAAGGCTGGATATGGTAGAGGATTCAATGGCAGCAGACTCAAGAACTGAGAAGACCATTCCCTCAGACTTGGGTCTCTCCACAGGTAAAACCCGTTACCAATGATGCCACTGCTGGATCGACGGTAAGGGGAAACAGGCTTGCACCTCATAGCATGTAACATCTCCCCAGTCAAGAGAGTGAGGGAGACAGGGTCTAACTCAACTCTATCCAGGACCTTGCCAACAAGTTCTGACCATGGCAAGTCAAGGGAGGTCTTAAATCCTTAAGGAACAACAAAACGTCGATCAATGACCGTCAAATCTCCTTTCACAAGAGGTAAGGTAGCATGTCCGAGTTCATTCCACTCACTAATATATGCAAGAACGTTACCGAAAGAATACTTTGTCTCGTGATTCTCCACCTGTGCTGGACACAAGTTGGACGCTGTTGGGATGTCGAGCCCCGGATCCCTTCTCCCTCGCAAGGGAAGATGTCTTGAAACGCATTTTGGAAGACAGTTCCTACCACCCAAAGTATACACAGTTCAGACCAAGAACAGAATCTGGAGAGTAATCTGAAGAGGTTGAAGGGTAAGATGATCAACAATCAGATTTCCCTACAAAAGCAGAATCCCCTCTGGCTCCTGTGCCCCCAAAAAGCTGATGAAGTAACACACTTCAGCCTCTGAAAGGGGTAGCAGAGAAGTCAGTATCAGGCATCACTCAGTGGTGTAGAAACTTGCCGTCAATTGCGCACATGCAATGGGGCATCTCGGTGCTAGTAAGAGCGGTACTGGGTTGTCACTTGGCTGTGGCCCACAGGCTGGCCAGGCAGGAAAGAACAGGTAATAGATATTCTAGTTGTTGTACAAGCAAGCAGGTTGGAACATCAACAGAGTCAGAGGAGTCACCAGGAGAATGATCACGCAGAGAAACTATCACGCTGTGACTGATCCCCATAAGACTGATTACAGGGAGACAAATCCCTAAGAGATCAATTGTGAGTAGACTGAGGATCAAATTCTCTGTCACGCTCATATGAGTGAATGCCTGGTCACTCATAAAAACCCACTACACCACAAGCCAATTCATCTCCCTTCAGAACCAAAGTATACTTAGAGAGAAAGATCAGTGGAAAAGAAAGTAAAGAAGTTTGGTGTCCTTCCTCCTGAATGACAATGTGCATACAGATTCAGTATGAAACCATGCGCTGAGAACCAGAGTGTAAGCCCCTGTACCGCATACTGAGTTAGCTCTCTCATAAGAAAGTGAGAGATCGGTTAATCGTCCAGCAATACAGTAAACCATCATCCCAACGACCGTAGACACGCTCAGTTCGGTACGAGACCAAGCTCAGGAAGTAGAAGTGTGAGCACCTGTACCATATAACAAGACACCTTCCAAGACTGGGTTGGTTATGACTCATGTCAGTCGGTCTTCTTGGACTTCTTCGATGACATCTTTTTGAAATGGCGGTATCTCAAAAATCTTACAAAGATGAGGTAGAGAAGAAGGAAGAACTAGAAGAGGATGAGGTGCGCATATGCTTCTTGTCGCATTCTTTGGGGTCAAGAAAACCTACAACGATACTCATATGGGGAAGAGGCCCCTGGCAACATCAACAGCTGTTACGGCTTTCAGTGTCTCCACAGGTGAAGCAGGAGTCAGAAAGACACCACTGTAGTCTTCGTCAAACGCAAACATATACCAAGGGAATGACAGCATTCAATCATTCCCCACAACAGGAACATGGATGAGGACATTAGAGGCAAATTGCACATACACCTATCACATATCTATCATTTACCTACATACAACTGCAAATCTTTGTATTCTTCCTTTAATCTATTCCTCAAACAGCCAGTCTGTCTGAACCCTTATCCATTCCTTCAAGAAAGAAAAATAAAAAAATTAAAAAGCCAATATTAGAGTTAGCAACACGTGATAAAAGGTCTACTACTATCTCTGCCATCCACAAGTGGGCTTGTATCCATAAATTGCAGAGGTAATGAAAGGCTGTCCCTCCTTGTTTGACGATGTACAGTAAGCCACTAATGTAGTGTTGTCGATCATCAACATTACCAAATGATTCAAACAGAAGTTGTTGAAACGAATGCAGAGCTAGAAGAGCTGCTTTCACCTCTAGCAGAATGATATGCAGGTCCTTCTCCTCCTCAAACCAAAGTCCTGCTACGACCTGATGGGCACCCCAGCCTTTCTTTGATGTGTCTGAAAATTACAAGCATCTCCAGTGATGGGCATTCTAGGGGTTCTCTTTAGGAGATTGTCCTCTCTTAATCACCAGTACACATATCCTCCCTTACTTCCTATTTTACTGGGACTAAATGGTGTTGGGAGTTGTTGGCTGCCAACCAAAATATCTTTAAGGCACCAATGAAAGGATTTCTGGTGTAAATGATCTTGTGGTACAAGATTTTTAAGAAAACACAGGTAGCCCAGAAATTGTTGCCACTATTGCACTTGGATTTGTGAAGAAAGTCACACTACTCTCAGGAGTCTTGTGACTCAACCTTTGGAAGGGAACACTTTCCATACTGCCATGCTTATCCTCATGACCAGGTAAACCTTCTTCTGTTTGGGCGCTAAGCTGGACTTCTCTAAATTTATAGCAACCCCCAGGTCATGACAAAAAGAGAGAAGCTTTTCTTGCTGTTGGAGGAGCTGATATGATCAGCTATTCATCAACGTATTAAAGAAGACAAATACCTCTGATGTGAGACCAACTTGAGACTAAAGTGACTTTGAGCTGCTAGACCTCCGGATCGAGGATGAAGCAGAGAAACTTCCTTGAGGATCAATGTACTGGTATTTGGAATTATGCATATCTTAGGTCTACTAAAGGCATATACAGTCAGCCCTCAGTATTAGCATGTTCTATCTTTGCGGATTCACCCAATCACAATACAGAGAACCGAATAACCCATTAAATAAGAATTCATCCATTCACAGCTTCACGATAAGTACTCTCATGAGCCGACGTTTTCAAACCGACCTTCCTCCTTTGCATCCAACAATATTTGCCCCTCTCCCTCTCTGTACAGTACAACATCCATTCTCTTGCTGACAAATATACCGTACAGTAAAGGTGTCTAAAGGTTAAAGGTGTCTGGTTTCAGTTCCAGTTCTATCAGAATAGATGCTCACCAGAACGTCAGCCGGGCAAGCCCAAGCCCCCACTGTGGTGCCCTACCACAGCAGTAGCCTCCCCAGTAAACAGCTGAAACTCACGGCCCTGGGCATGTAAACCATTCAGTGATAAACACTTTGCAAAGTATTGTAATTCTAATAATAAAAAGGATTAAAAGAAGTTCATACATATGTATATTGTTTTAGTAATATTTGATATGTAATATATTATACTGATGAAAAATTACAAATTTTAAAGTAATTCTGACTTTTCTCAACTATACAAACCTGAGTTCTTTACACAGGAAATAGAAAATAGTGTCAACGACCGGTCTGGTTGTTACCAGTGGGTAGCAGGGAAACACCAGCCATCCACCTTCTCACTCACAACAACCTCACTTTGATTGTAGCCAGGACTTCTGGTGGTAGGTGATGGCAGATAAATTTGTGTAAAGAACTCAGGTTTGTATACTTAGGAAAAATAAAAATTGCGTTCAAATTTGTAATTTGTTCCGACATGAATACATTGGTTCTTTACATAAGAGACTCACCTTATGATGGATGAAAGTCTCCCTTCAACTGACTGAAACTTTAATACCCAGGATGGCTACATATGAGCTAACAGCATGATGAGCATCCTGACACCTCGTTAACCAGTGACTTGACAATATTGTACGAGCAGGTCAACGGCCTGTACAAATGGGGGAAGTGAGTGTGAACACTCATGTGACACCATCTAAGCCATACATAAGCAATAAGTTTGCGAATATAATACACACCGTGTTTTAGCCAGACTCCATCTTCCCCTTGTAAAGAGAATGGGAATGTAACTATCTATATCACCAGATATATTAGCTAAGCAACAACATGAGATCCAGCTGACAGGGAAGGCAGATGCTGTCCCTAAGAGAGGGGAAGAGGAAGAAAAGGCCAATCATTCTTTCCATTCATTCCAGACAAAAACTGTAATCTCAGTCATCGACTAACTGCTAATAGCCCTCTGAGTGAGCAAAAGTACTACTGTATACCACTTCCACAATTCATAGAGAGAACATATCTAGGGACCTGTGCATTATGTCTTGCAGATAGTGAGTTGTGAAGGTAGTTTGACACTCAACACACCCACCTGTAACACCTTTGTCACGGAAAGGTTTTTTCTGAAGGCCAGGGATATGCTTACATCCCTAACATCATGAGGTCTGGGAAGTGCCCTTCCCAGTCTGGAAGAAAAAGGATTAATGGCTCAGTCAATAACCAGCCTAATCCGCGAAGAGATCGTGCTCTGTGACCTTTTTTTGCCCTGCTGGAGCTAACAAAAAGGTGCTTCATGTTGGGAGAGCTCTTCTTGTGCATTTGAGGTAGCGCCTTAGCGCTCTCACAGGACACAAAAGCTACCAGTCAAGATCATCGGTTACTTCCTGAAGACTCAAAATATGAAAGGATGTGAATCTAGGGTCCGAGACTGCCAGATTTTGAGTCTTCGCAACGAACTCAGGGACGAAGTTGAACAAAGCCTGCCCCCATCTCCTTGAAAGGGAAAGTAGACAACTCCACCGAAGAAGTGTGGACTCCTTTCAGTCTAAAGACCTGACTCAAGGCTGAGCGATAGCCATTGACGGCTGCTACTGAACTTAGTTTTTCCTCTCGGAGGTACAGTAAAAACTCTGTAATTAAAGAGATAGTGGCTCAGAGGAGAGATCAATTACAAAAGATTGCCCAGTTCGCCTGATAAAATGAGGTACAGTATAAAGACATCTGTTTCGCCAATGGTCGTGAAAATCCTCTCTCAGTGAGGAGATACTGGATAACCTCCAGAAATGAAGTTGTAGAGATGTAACTGTCTTGTGGAAAATCTCGATGTGAGGTTGACACAACAGGTAGGAAAGTGAGGGTAACTCCCGCGGAACCTCCACCAGCAGCAGTAGAAGGCCCGGGTACCATTTTGCTTGTTGCCATAGCAGAGCTATGAGAGTCATTAATAGGTTGGTCATTGATATGACCCAGTTGAGGACTTTCCTCAGAAGGCAGAACCAGTGTTGCTAGGACTTCTGGAATACTGCCAGTTTCCAGATTAGAGACGTAGCGAAAAGGTCTATGACAGGCGATGCTGTGCCCCAATAGAGAAGATGAAAAGGAAATGACCAGTCATTCTTCACTTTCATCCCACTCTAACATGTAATCTCTATCCTCGATTTGATGCTAAAGGTCCTGTGAGAGGAGCTGAGGCAGCTATACCACCTGCTATGCAGCTACTACAGATCCAAGCAAAAAGGTGTCTAGGGACCTGAGAGTTGATTCCTGCAGGTAATGGTCTGTTATTTCCAGATGCCTGCCTGGAGTACCTGCACCACAGAGAGATTCTTCCAGAATCCATGGGTCATACTTACCTCTCTAACATTATGAGCAGATGGCGAGGGTGAAAAATGGGTACGGTCATTGACTTTCCTTAGCCAAAGGGAGATTGTATTTTTAGTCACCTTCTCCTTAACTCTCCCTGTGCTGACGAAGAGGTTCTGCAGGTTAGGTCGAGTTGCGAGTGTACTTTTAAAGAAGCACCTTAGTGCCTCACAGGACACAAAAGCAACTGATCAATGTTGTCAATCACTGCTTGTAAGTTGATGATCTGAAACTAAGAAAACCTGGATGTGGGAGGTGACGGATTCTGGGTTCTAGCTAAATTGGGGATGAAGTAGATCGAGACCAGTCTCCATTGGTCAGTGTGAGCGACGTTAAAGGAGACGTCATGAAGCTCGCTAAAACATTTGGAGGCGGCTAAGGTGAGCAAGATAACCATTTCAAGAGTGAGATTCCTGCCTGAGATAATCCTTAACAGTTCATAAAGGGCATATTTAAAGGATTGCACAACCTTAGTAATGGCTCAGGGCAATGGCCTCACCTCTATCAGTGGACAGGACTGTTCAAAACTCCATATGAATACAGCATAGTGAGTTCTGCTGAAGAGGAAATATCTACTCCTTTCAGCATAAAGACCTGGCACAAGGATGAGCAATAGCCTTTCACTGCTGATACTGAGTAAATCTTTTCTCTTTGGAGACTCCCTCCCTCCCATGATATCAACCACAGAAAATGACCCACTTAGCTTGGTACACTGAAGTTGAAGATTTCTGGAGATGTCTCGACATCCTTTGCGCATCTTTGCGTGAAAAGCCTTTCTCTGAGATGCTGGATAACCTCACACAAATTCCACCTAGCTGCAGAATATCTGGATGTGTGGTTGGCACAACAGGATGGGGAAGGGGCTATTCTCTTGGAATCTCTATTAGAAGTACAGTAATAGAGGTTCAGGTGCCATCCTACTTGGGGCCATTTCGGGAAGACTAGTCATGTTGAGATGGGAGTGGCCCGGACTCGGTGGAAAAGCATACACATCGAGGCTGTCCCAGAGGTGCTGGAAGGCATCTTCAAACACTGCCTATGAGTCTGGCCTCGGTGAGCAGTATATTGGAAGATTACGATTTAGCGAGGTCGTGAACAGGTGGATAGTTGGTGAACCCCAAAATGTCAGGATCATGTTCACTATCTGAGTATACAAAGACCATTCTGACCCCAAGATTTGTGTCCTCCAGCTCAGTTTGTCAGCCATGATGATCTCCTTGCCTGTAATAAAGAGGGCTGTCAAGAGTGATAAAGTCTAGCACTGCCCAATCATGAATTTCTACTGCTAGTTGGCAAAGCTGCAGTATTAGAGGTTTGGGTGCCATCCTACTTAGGGCCATTTTGGGGATACTAGAGTCATGTTGAGATGGGAGTGGCCCGGACTCGGTGGAAAAGCATAGAAATCGAGGCTGTCTCAGAGGTGCTGGAAGGCGTCATCAAACAATGCCTATGAGTCTGGCACAGGTGAGCAGTATATCGTAAGTTTCCGATTTAGTGAGGTCAACTGTCGGTGAACCCCACAAAGTCAGGATCATGTTCACTATCTGAGTATGCAAAGACCATTCTGACCCAACGATTTGTGTCCTCCTGCTCAGTTTGTCAGCCATGATATTCTTCTTGCTTGTAATACAGAAGGCTGTCAAGAGTGACCAAGTTTAGCACTGCCCAATCATGAATTTCTACTGATAGAAAAGCTGCAGGGAAACAGTACTGCCTTAGTTGTATATATATGCCACTATGGTGGTGTTGTTGCTCATCAACACCACCAAGTGACCGGTCAAAAGATGCAAAAGTGTTTCCCACCACCTCATAATTATGGCTTCTGTTACCATAAAAATGACATGCTGTGCTGCCAGACAGTCGGCAGTGACAGCCTGTGGGGCCAAAAGTTAAGGGTGAAGGGGAAGAATCTTGGGTAAGGTAATACTTCCTCTAGTGGGAAAAAGCTCGGGGAATCAACCAGGCGGACTTCCCTGACCTTGAGAGTTCTTCCTTGTCGAGACCTGTGCATCTTATCTGGGGCTTCTGAGACCAGAATTGACCATGAACGTACTCTGGTGCCCCTAGGTGCATAGCACACCCTGTCAATGGCTGCTTTCCTTCCTTTTAGGCAAGAGCAAGGGGCCTCCCCGAGACCATTCACTTGGCTCATGCAGGCCAACACCTGCAGAAAAATTGGGCTCTGCCTTATCCTTCTCGGTATCAGTGACCTTGGTCCGGCAGGCAGAGGAAGGGCACCGTCAGAACCATCCATGTCCAGTTGGAGGCAAAATTTTCCCTCTTCAAAACTGTACCCGACCGGTGGAGGGAGGGGTTGAAAGATAAATACTGTACAGTTCGTTTCATGCTCCTCTCTCCTTAAAGGGGATAAAAAATGAGAGGGAATGCTCACAGTACCACTTCTAGGATCAGGTTTGGATCCCAAGTCTTAAACTCCTCAGGAAGCTTGAGAATCCTTTTCTAGGACCTAGGGAGCTTTATTCTTAGGTATGGACCAAAAATCTTTACTTTCTCTGAGGTGTGAGCCCTAAAATCTTTCTCTGAGGTGTGAACCCTTAGAGATACGTGGAGGGGGTTTAGATGGTATCCTCCTATCTTCTGAGATGTCAGGAGACTCAGGATCTGAATGGAATCTGCTCTGTTCTGAAGGAGACTAGCGACATTCCCTCCTGGGAACTCTTTGACTCCGAGGAGAGAGAGAGAGCATGAGGTGGATACGAATTCAATGAGCGCCAACCAGTAGTTGTCGACTCAAGACACTACGCTGGGTGATTCAGAATCGCAATGGGTTCAAGGACAAGGGTGTAACTTGACGTCAACAATCAGGCGGTCTATTGGATAGACCTGCAAGTCAAAATCATGAGTGCGGCTTCAGGGCGAGCGTTCTAGCTTTCGCAGGCGTAAGATCTCTCTCCAAAGAGAATTCTCCACTGCACTCTACCCTACTTGGTCGTTCCCCGGAGGAAAACAGTGGAGAAGGAGCTTTGGAAAGAGGTGTAGGAGAGCGCAAAGAAGAAGAGGAAACTCGCAATCGTTTCCGTCTCCGAGTTAGACTCTGAGTGTGAGTGATGGTGCTTAGCCTTCTTCTTCCTACATCGCCCAAACTTCTTCCACTTGGTGGCAGACCACTCCCTACACCCTACACTCGTCATAAGGCGAGTCTGCTCTCAACGACACCACCTACATGTCGGAAACAAAGAATGTGGGTCAGTCTCCACCGACGACATGAAGGTCCGCAAGGACGACCCTCGCTAACAGGGCACATTCGCATTGGGAGTTTCAATAAAGAAGCACATTCACACCTGGAAAAGAGAAAGTCAGCATAAAATGAGCGAAAAAACTACATTTGTCAATGTCTATGGCAACCTTGAGGAGGAGAGAGAGGAGACAAACGCTCTATACAAGCCAAAGAGATAAAGTGACTAGCTCACCACTCCGTGAGTATACAGTACATACAGGTGGCTAGTACCCTTAGCCACTCCCCTACCCAAGATATGGGTAGGGTTGCCACCTCGCATCAAATGTTTAATTGGCTACCTTCCAGCTTTACCAAAAGAATATCTATTTAATAGCCTAAATATTGTACGGTTGGTTAGTTTGGTGAACAATTATAGTTCCGGTCAGGGCAACGACTACTGTAGTGTTACATACTGTACTGTAGCCTTACTATGTCCAGTACAAAGTGTACACAGGAGCACATGTACTTTACACTCACTGATGTCTTCATTTAATTGCAATCTACTTATACTGAGATAGAAACCAAGAACAGTAAAAACAATATTAGGCAGTACGTACTGCGTTAATTATTCTAGCATAGGCAATGGGCAGTAAGTTGTTAGGTTAAGAGTTATCCCACCCTAGAGTAGCAAATAATCGTGAAACCGCGCCTGTCTCTATTACCTAACCCTTGGGAAGAGTGGGAGCTGACTGTATTCTATAACTTGAACTACATCTGTACTGCTGTCAGCCAAAATTGAAAGTGAGAGCAGAGCTGACTGTTGAGTTGTTGAGGGTTTACCCTCCCCCAGTCAGCTATTACTACTACTTCCTTTAAAGTTTAATAATCATTCAACCTAAGCCTAAATCATACTCCTATTTAAGACCGATGGATTGTATTTGTATAGCAACGAACCCTATTTCAAAAGTTAAACAAACACACAGATAAATACAAACCTGGATTTCAGCATCTAACTTAACCTAATATACCTTGTCTTTACCTATGGGGGATGCTATAACCCTTCCCCAAGAATGCCTGGTAAAATTGCATAAGTAACCCTAATCCTTATAGAGAAAATAAGTGGTGTTCCAGGTGCATTTCCAGGAGTTTTGAAAAATGTTGATGCCAATAACTAAGGATCTGGTATTTTTCCAGTTACAAAGACATCTTATGACTAATAATGCCCTCTTATGCATCCTACCCAAAAAGGTTCAGTCTCATTTTACTAAATGAAAGACATGGCCTAACAAAAAGTACCTAGTCTTACTTAAGTCGGTGTGTAATTACTCAACACGTTACCTATACTAGGACTGCACTTGGAGGGCGTGACCTACATTCTACAAGCTAAAAATCAGACGCCAATTAACCTAGACTTCCCCTCCGAACCTAACCTGCAAGTCGTTAACGGTGGGAGGGGCTAATGAACCCCTGCGAACCGCCTTACACTGCCGTATTCTTAGTGAGCCATTATGATACATACAGGTGGCCGCTATCATACATACAGCCCCATTATCCTCGTACATCATTTAACTTCGGTATTATTTTACTGTATTACAGGGAAATGTAACCTAGGAAAAAAACTACGTTTTCTTAAAGAAAAATTTACGCTCTCTTAGAAAATGACACTCGTTCCCGTTGCAAATGAATAGTTTCAGAAATACATATATCTCTATATCCTACGATAATGGGGGACCCCCAGTGGGAACTCAGGGTTTTGGGTGGGGAAAACATACTGGGGAATCGATATATAATCGTAAAACAAGCCTTTTCTTCTCTATACATTACCTTCTTGGATGTATAATAATCGGAGGAAAAGACAAAACAGTATACGTAACTGGATAAACTTTGGAGGCGCCGTTGCAGACTATGTCTCATGAAAATATACAGAAACCAGTGCTGTCAACGTCTGATGTAGATCAAATGTTAGCGTAACATGCTAACATTAGCAGTGTTTTTCACTTAGTTTTTCTTATTCTACTTTCCGGTTGCAGATGCTCCCATTCGTGCCTTCGTACATAGCAGGTTTCGACCTTCTGTGCAAAAACCACGCCTCCCTGCGCAGCGACTTTTCGTCCACCAATAGGATTTCTTTTTCTCTAAACGTGAAATGTAACTATTCGTATCTCTACCAGCTCTGTTCAAGTCTATTACTTGATTAGTTATGTAATACCCTGGTATACATATTACGTTTGACCCAAGAATTACTCGTTTTATTATCCAATACCTTATAAAATCACCTCATTTTATATTCCCATTAAATATTATTTATCATACATTCCATTTTAACTTCCTATTTTACTTTTATTTCTTTTGTATTACCTTGTCACACCCCAATTTCACATAAATACTTGCTCTGGACAAGTTTCCCATTCCAGTTCATTCGTGTTTACCCTCTAGACTCCGTTGTTTTCCCGTTAACCAATCACAAACCCATACGTATTCAAAGTTTGCACAAGGGGGCTGTCAGTTAATATTTCCCTACCCACTTCCTTTGTAAATGGTCTATTCATACCCCTTCCACCAAATCCTTTTCCCTGGAAACCTTTGTCCTAGTAAGGTGTCCGTCATTTCAAGGGAGATTTATTTTTTCGTATTTTGCGATGGAGGAAGTTATAGAAACTTGTAACGGCTGCAGTATTCCATAACTTAAAGCATTTGCTAAATTCCACGGTGATTTTTATGATCCGACATCCTGTGTTGATAATTTCCTTAAAGCACACAATGTAATACCTCAACGTTTACAGTGACCCATGTGCCGTTCCTTCCTATCTTACAGCAAAGACATTCAAGTATTTTACTGTAATACCCAAACCAAGATATCTAAAACCAAAAAGAAACGTCAGTGTGGTTATCCTGTTACTGCTTATAAAGGTACATTTTTGGGAAAAAGTCGCCTACCCCCCTGGAAGATCCACAAGTTTCCCCATCCGGGTTATAAAGGTAAGTCATTCATCAAGTCATCATATTGGGTTTGTGACCTGTTAACTTCTAGGTTAGGTTAGGTTGGTTTGTTAGGTTCTGTACCCTTTTTGTACCTTTTTATATATTGTGTGAAGTCTATATGGAACAATTCTTTAAAATACACATGATAATATTACCGTAGCATTGCTATCGTTAGCAATGCCTTTGTAACGTTGTTAATACTGTGTATCATTGGTAACGTTGCTAATTTTATCGTTCGTAGTACATACGTGAGGTTTGTGACCTGGGAACTCCTAGGTTAGGTTAGGTGGGTTTGTTAGGTTCTGTACCCTTTTTGTACTTTTTATATATTGTGTAAAGTGTATATGGAAAAATTATTTAAAATACACATGGTAATATCTATCATTACTATCGCTAGTAATATCACCGTATCGTTGGTAACGCTGCGTAGCATTCGTAACGTGGCTAATTTTACCGTTCTCAGTAAATACGTGAGGTTTGTGACCTGGGAACTATTAGGTTAGGTTAGTTAGGTTTGTTAGGTTCTGTACCTTTTTGTACTTTTTATAGTACAAAAATATGGAAAAGTCCTTTAAAATACACATGGTAATATTACCATAAACTTGGCAACGTTAGCAATCCCAGCCAACGTTGGTAACACTGTGTAACATTGGTAACGTTTCTCATGTTATCGTTCTCAGTACATACGTGAGTGAAGTGACTGTTAAACAAGTCATTATATTTAAACATTTTAATACAACATATATAACAATAGTGATTATATTTAAACATTTTAACAGAAAATATATGCTTTCCTGTAAAGAATAACGTGATTTAACCGGTTTTCACCTTCATTTCATCCGTAACAACAGCAACCAGTTCGGCAACTTAAAGTTAGTAGAATTGGTTGTTCTGTTCGTTTGTGGTTGAAATGAAGGTCAAATTCGGTTAAATCACGTTATTTACTACAGCAAAACATATATTTTCTGTCCGAAATCAGAATCTGTAATACAAAGAAACTTTACCTTAACTTCTTTCCTACTCTGAGAATATGGGGGATAACAGCTTTTTTTGTTTCCTTCTTTACTCAATCTGGTTTAGCTGGAATAGTAAATTACCGGTAGTAGTTTTAAGGAATTTGTAAATATCAAAGCGAACAAATTCTTATTACTTACTTTAGTATAAATACGGAATCATATAAACCTTAAGCCTTAACATCTGAAGTCCACAGTTTGTAAACAAGGTTTGGCAGCGTCCGATTCTAGTCACTCAAAGTCATGAACAACATTATAAGACGCTAATAAAATCAAGGTAAGAATGGCTGAATATATTAGAATAATCAACTATAAACAATACATGGTAAATTTCCAACAACAACAAAATATTAATTAACAACGTAATAATCTAAACCAAAACTTGACTTTACTCCTACACACAGGCGAACATTATGTCATTCAACTTCTACCAAACGTTTTCGTAAATTTTGATCATCGTATTTTCTTCCGTCTTTGATGTATATCTGGACCGTGATATCTGGACCGTGGGTACAATGAAGCAAATTGAAGTAGCATGCGCGTGGACGTACACAATATATCTATCTATATATATATATATATATAGAGAGAGAGAGAGAGAGAGAGAGAGAGAGAGAGAGAGAGAGAGAGAGAGAGAGAGAGAGAGAGAGAGAGAGAGAGAGAGAGAGAGAGAGAGAGTAATAATAATAATAATAATAATAATTCTTTATTTCCAATATTTACATTGGGTATTCATAAAATATAAGGCTACAATTAGTAAAGTCATCTTACAAATAGTTCAAATATTTATTTTAGACACAAAAGTTATAAGAATCAACAAATCGGCTAAAACTTTGTAATTTAAATAATTCATCAGTAATAAAAGAATATCATGAAATCAGAAAGTATTTACTTAGAATATAGTGAGTAAAAATTACTCTTGCCGAATAATGAAATACATTGTCATAGACCACATAAGTTGTGTTAAAAACAAGTCATGTACAAATCATATTAAAATAACACATAGTAATCAAATATGCATACTAGATTATAAGGAAATCTTAATTTGTAAATAAAAGCCATCTTATCCATAAATATTATCTAAAACTAATTCCAACATCTATAGAAGTACAGTAGTGCCTTTAAAAGCACTTTTAACAAGGCAATTAAGCATAACATTCTTACATTAATCGGGACCATTTAAAATTAGTTTCTTTAAGTTTACATTAAAAGCAGCGAGAGAGGATTTTTGTTTAATTGTGCCAGGTACTTTATTGTATAATGCTGGGCCTCGAACTCTAAACTGGCGGGAGCCTATCTCTGTTTTCGCCCTTTCTACATATAGATTTTCCTGTTGTCGAGTAGAAACCCCATTAACTGCGTATACTGTTGGAAAATCGTATAACCATTCAGGAGTTATTTTACGTATTATTTTGAATACCAAATTACAGACATCTATGGTATATTTGTCTTTTATCTTTAACCATTCTAATTTTTTGAGGTAAGGGGATATGTGGTCATGTTTTTTTACATTACCAACAGCCACTCGGGCGGCAAAGTTTTGAAGTTTTTGAACCCTTTTCATTTGTGTAGAGCCAGTTACTCCCCAAATTCTTAAACAGTAGTTGATTATACTCATAGCCAGCGACTGAACAACTATTTTACGCGTAGAGGAATCAAATGAGTCTTTTACTCTATTCAAATAAATTAAAGTGCCCATCACTTTCTTATAAATTTCATCTATATGCGTTTCAAACGTCATATATCTGTCAAAATACACCCCTAGATTTTTTACAGCTTTCATGGGTTTAATCATATTTCCATTAAAATCTATTTGTACATTATCTCCAATTTCTGATATATATTGTCGGGAACCTATAAAAATTAATTGTGTTTTTTTCTCATTAAGAAGCAAACCATTAGTTAAGAAGTAGTATTTGGCCTTCTTTAGTGTGCATTTTGCCCTATGAATTAGTTCGTCTATTTCACTTACATTTCCTTCAATTAAGATCTGGGTGTCGTCGGCATATTGGATGACAAAACAGCCGGGTAGTGATTTGACCAGATCATTGACATAAATTGCAAAGAGTATTGGGCCAAGAATAGAGCCCTGGGGCACACCAAACTCTACAGTTTTTTTGGGACGACACAGTTTGACCCATTTTAACTGACTGGGATCTGTTATGTAGGTAATTCATAAACCAAAGTGGATCTATACTTAGTGATGTACATTTGTCAAATAATATAGTATGGTTCACGCCATCGAAGGCTTTTGAGAGGTCAAGTAAAAGGAGTAGTGAGACTTTCTTATTATCCATGTTATTATAAATCTTATCTGGTACTTTTAATAGAGCCGTTTCAGTTGATAATTTTGGCCTGAAGCCGTGTTGACTTTGTGAGATTAGACCATTTGTCTCTAAAAAATCAGTTAATTGAATAACAATTATTTTTTCCAGAACTTTTGACAATACTGGTAGCAAAGATATAGGACGATAATTGGAGACGTTTTCCATATCACCACTCTTAAAAACAGGAATTACGTGGGGATTTTTCCATAAGTCCGGATACTGTTTAGTGGCTATGGATGTGTTAATTATAACTGTAAGGTAGAATGCAATAATATATAACCCATCCCTAATGAAACGCAAGCTAATCCCGTCAGATCCAAAAGCATTTGTGTTTTTAAGATTTTTTATAATTAATATGACAGTATTACAATCAACAGGAGTAGGCTTAAAACTATCTAATTCTCTAACTGGAATATTACGTACTGTTTCAGTAGAGATATTATATTTCCTAATTTCCTCTTGGGTTTTTTCGAAAGTTTTTTTCCCGACCTCAGCGAAAAAATCATTTAATTTTTCAGCCTTAGAGTGTACATCAGTTACTGCTGGCAATAGCATAGAGCTCTTCTCTGTTTGATGACCATTAAATAACATATTTTTTGTTATTTTCCAAGTAGCAGAGACATTGCCTTTAGCTTTCAGATATTCGCTTTTGTAAAACTGCTTACGGCTTGCCGCTAACTTTGAGTTTACTCTCTTCTTCAGGTCTTTATGTTTTTCTCTCAGAAGGATGTTAAAAGTTTGATTTTTTAACTCACTTTTCAGTCTGTCTCTTTCTTTCATGTCTCGCTTTATTTCATCTGTTATCAAGGGCGCAGGGGGACGAACGATTTCTTTCGTTACAACCGGAGCACAAATGTTTAGACAAGCTGTAAAGACGTCGTTTAAAGTTCCAACTTGGTTGTTTGTTTACATTGTCAGTATTTAAAATACCATTTAATATATTTACGTTATTCATGAGGAGGTTACAAAGAAAGTCTGGAGAATAATTTTGCAAACATCTAAAAGTTTTTAAAACAGGTTTCTTTTTTGGCTTACGAATATTCAGATGAGTTAAGATTGTCTCGTGGTCTGCCACCAAGCTTGGTATAATATCAATTTTTGTTATCATAAGTTTAGCATTTGTTATTACGAGATCAATTAAAGAAGCTGATGTAGGAGTAACTCTAGTAGGTTTGTTTACTATCTGATCGAAATTTAGTTTTTTAATTAGTTTAGACATTTTATTCTCAGTCTTTAGCAGATCATCATTAAAGTCCCCATAGATAAATATATGCTTATTTCGTAAAATAATGCACACACATGCAGTACACACACACACAACACACACACATATATATCTATACATATATATATATATATATATATATATATATATATATATATATATATATATATATATGTGTGTGTGTGTGTGTGTGTGTGTGTGTGTATGTATGTATATATGATTTATATATATGTATATGTATATATATAAATATATATATTGTTCAGTGCCACTTTCCTCTTGGTAAGGGTAGAAGAGACTCTTTAGCTATGGTAAGCAGCTCTTCTAGGAGAAGGACACTCCAAAATCAAACCACTGTTCTCTAGTCTTGGGTAGTGCCATAGCCTCTGTACCATGGCCTTTCACTGTCTTGGGTTAGAGTTCTCTTGCTTGAGGGTACACTCGAGCACACTCTCCTATCTTATTTCTCTTCCTCTTGTTTTGTTAAAGTTTTTATAGTTTATATAGGAGATATTTATTGTTGTTACTCTTCTCAGAATATTTTATTTTCCTTTTTTCCTTTCCGCACTGAGCTATTTTCCCTGTTGGAGCCCCTGGGCTTATAGCATACTGCTTTTCCAACTAGGGTTGTAGCTTAGTAAGTAATAATAATAATAATAATAATAATATATATATATATATATATATATATATATATATATATATGTGTGTGTGTATATATATATATATATATATATATATATATATATATATATTAGCAAGATTATTTCACCAAACGTTCAGCAGGGCTCCACAAGGCACTAGAAGAATTGGAAGACCTAGGCCTACATGGCTAAGGACTATGAAGTGCAAAGTAGGAGATGATGAATGGAGAAGTATTGAATTAACAGCTCAAGATAGAGACGACTGAGGAAATCTAACCGAGGCTCTTGGCGTCAATAAGCGTAGGAGGAGATGATGATGATGATTATATATATATATATATATATATATATATATATATATATATATATATATATATATATATATATATATATATACTATTACGGGTGGCAAATTACATAAACTCCCGAGCTCCAAACTCACCTGTTTAATTTTACACAAGTCTGTTATACTTGAAAATTAGTACCAAAGCTCTGAGAAAATTATATAACTCCCAGAGAGCAATGTATACAAACATTGAATATCCAAAGGTATCTTACGTACTAATCAAAACAAAACTGGGTGATAATATAATTCGAACTATTCAAAAGCAACCTCTTACTTTGATTCTTAGTCAGGGATTACGAGCAAGCACTGTGAAGAAATATGGGTGATCGAAATAATACACATTTTACAAAAATCAATATATTCTATAAAAAGTTACAACACTAATGCAAAAATAATTAAGATAAAAATTGAATTACTCGAAATATTAAATCTGAACAAACCTTAGACTATGACAAAAGAAAGATTCTTTAAAAAAAAAATATATACAAACACTTGCTTCACTGGAAATTAATTTATGAAAATATTTAATTTTGATAATTAATGAAAATAGTTAACACTTTAATACTCTGATGATTAAACCCTTAATGAAATTTACATTAAAGTAACTGATACACTTACGTCTTTTGGATCACATGAGGTAACTGAACAGATAAGCCAAAAAACAGAAAAAGAAATACACTTCATAGAGCCAGTTGCAAAAAATTCTTATAAACAAGTACTTGATATAATGTTATTTCAAGTACACTTGAAATATCATTCAAAGGATTCGTCAACGTTTGAACATGCTACACACGATATATGTTGGATAAGAATCGTTAATCACGTTTGAGAGGGCACACAATTTATGCACTTAAGAGTAAAGAGAGCGAACTTGGCTCTTTCAAAGGGACAGGCTGGATCTCTCCTGCTGCTCATGCATTCCTGGGGGTGTATATATAATGACTTAAAACTTCTAGATCCTTCTAGTGGCGTAGGGGGCAAGGCCTAGCAGCGAAGTTGCCAACATAGTATTTTGAACAGGGGAACAAACCTTGCTTGTGAGGCAATTCTTTCTCAGCTAACTCCGCCCACCTACTCCTCGAAGCAATTAAGAGAAGAATAACTCTATTTTGAGAAGTTTCATGCATATTCTAACCTTGTGAAAACATCAAAATTACATAAGCCCTCATGCTCAAACCTCGTATGGGTCATACAGCATACCTAACCGAGGTTACATAAGACTTTGTAACAAAATATGTGAAAAAAATTCAATTCTTAAAAATAACGTAAATTTACATATACGGACTTGAATGAAAAATACCATTAAATGAACGACAAAAGTCTTATGTAATTTACATACAATTACATAAACCTACATGAGTGAGAATGCCCCCCCCCCCCATGTAAGCTGGCTATACATTTATTAAATACACATGAAATACATGAATAATATATTTACTCTATACTAGACCAGCTTCATAAGAATATATATATATATATATATATATATATATATATATATATATATATATATATATATATATATATATATTACTTATTTAAGGACTGTTTTCCTGGTCCTATCGCACAGGAAATCCTCATTTTCTACACGATCTACAAAATCTGTTTGTTGTATACCTTCTTGCGTATTGTATAAATTTGAACTTTGAATATCAAACAGTATTTTCCGCATTAATTGTCAAATCCATGTCATCAAAGCACTTAAAACCCAAGAAAGTCTTCCGTTTCTTCTTGAAAACTTTAATATCTTCGGGCAATCAGACGTCTAGTGGGAACTTATTGGGACATATATTTGAGAAAACTCTAGAACCTACAGCAGAGGCATATCTTGGCTCCAATAACCATCTGTAACTATTCTCGTGTAGACATGAGTAGTTGGCTGCACGATGGGCAGCAACTCTCTTAGCTATTTTGGGCACCCAGCTCTGATAACTAGAAGAGTTATTGTATATATCTTAATCCATAATTTAGCCTTAATAGACAGCCAGAGTAGTTCAATTCGTATAGGAGTAACCTTTTCTCGAAGAGAGACACACTTTATCAATCTTGCTTCCATGTTTATTTTGTTTTGTATTCTGTTTTAAGTTTTGGGCAGATTGTTATAGAAATAGTTACAGTAGTCAATCCTGGTAATGGTACAGCTAATCACAAGTTTCTTTACATAATATTCATCCAGATACTTCCATACAAAAGCGATGCTTCTAAGGTGATATCCCGCAATTCTTACTACATTATTTATTTGAGCACTGAGAGACAAATTACTGTCAAGTGATACCCCTAGGCCACGAACTGTACTAGATATCAGGACCAGGTTCTTATTAATACTTATTCGGATGTCACCGAAGTTTCTTAAGTTGTTTCTCTTCCCTACCACCATAGACTCACCTTTTATTTTCATTTAGTTTTAATTGTTTAACTGGCATCCATTTCATTCCCTAACACTAATAAAAACAGGGTTTAAAGTTTCAGTGGTATCGTCAATGTCATTTATGGAGAAGTAAAATTGTGTACCATCTGCAGTTTAAACTTCTTTTATGTCTCTATGGTACTTTTGATAGACCTATATTATAGATACAAAATAAGATTCGGCATAGTACACTTCCTTGAGGCAACCCTCACAACTGTATCAAAAGCAGCATATCATTTACAACAGAGCAAACACTTGTCTCCGTAGAATATAATTTTCTGAATGCTGACTGGTTGTCTGGCAATACTTTGATTCTTTCAAAGCGACTAATTAGTTGTTCAAGAATTACACATTCTAGCACTTTTCAAATAAAGGATAGATTTGAAATAGGTCTGTATGAACTTAATTCCTGATAATCAAGAACAATTCTAAGAACTGGCGTAACTATAGCCACTGCCTAAGATTTAGGTAGCTTACAATTATCAATAAAAGTATTTACTATTCTTGTAATTATGTCAGCAAGATTAAAAAGTTTTATTCTCCAATTACTTTGGATATTGGCATCGAATCAATCGCACAGTTTGTTTTCTTTGCCCTATTAATGATAATCCTGGTGACTTCATCTTTTGTTATATAATTAAATCTCGTTAATCTTATTCATGGATTTAGTTCAGCATCAATCTGATATGGAATATCTGTAAATAACCTACATATAATTTCTATTTTATTTTTAAAGAATTCTAAAGCTTTATTAGCAATTCTTGGTCGCTATACCCATCTGGTAGCTTTTTTATTTACATTTCCAATTACAACATTAAGGAGACGGTATAACAAATTCATGTTTTTTGCTGCTTCCTGGATCTTTTTCTTATTGTAGTCAGCTTTTTGCTCCTTAATTTGTAATTAGATTGGCACTTTACAGTTTTGTATTCCACTCATGCACTTTCATTTTTTAACCGACTCCACTTTTTTCTTTGTCTTTTTTCCCTCTTTTTCTCTAGAGTTTCCCCCATCAAACTAAGGAGACTATCCTTAACAGTTATAGTCTTTTCCGTCAGGGGACACGTTATCATATTCATTTTCAATCACCCTATTATATATATATATATATATATATATATATATATATATATATATATATATATATATATATATATATATATATATATATATATATTATTATAAATCAATCAACAAATATAGAGCCTAATTAAAGTTGGTTTCCAAGGCCGCAGAGAATATTGATAACATAATCTATTTTCTTTGTAACTTCGTCAGTTTTATTTATTTATAAAGCTTAATTTTTAACACTTCGTGTTTCTGTAAAAGTAATATGAAAGTTATAAACTTGTGCACTGGAGAAATCGTGCACTTCTCATCAACATTAATACCCGGTACAATATTATTAATTCCATCACTTAGAACCTTTTAATCTACACTCAAACATGCCTAATAAACAATGACCACCCACTCAACTCATCACTGTACTGTACCACCTCACTTGCAGTTCTATCAACGCTTGGCGCATTTCTGTCCTTCAACCACTTAATAAATCATTGTCTTTTTATGCCCTCAACAACTGCTCAGACAAGCTTTCTTCAACTTACAGTAATAACTTCAACTCTTACGTCATTCAGATCTGTATCTCAATTTGATTTCACATTTTAAAAATTTGCTAAACACTATGGATCGTTTTTCTCCATTTAAATTTCTGATTCCGAGATCACTTTGCTTATTAACGGACCTCTGTTCCTCTGCCACTTTCTTCTCGAATAACCTATCCATCTTCCTGTACGCCTTTATAAGATGACCATTTATCATTCCACTGCATCTCAAATACTCTTCTTTTTTTTAACTAAACACTTCATTTCACCATTCCACCACTTAAATGGGCGTTTTATTTCCACTTCCTGCCATCCTATACCTTAGGGAACCAACCAAGGAATTTCACATACTCCCTATATATAAACTCTTACCACCTACGTATCTTTAACCCAAGTCTACATTTCAATAACACGATCCTTTTATGCCCCCTTACTTTTTTTTATTAACATTGAATGCATCAGGTTGTTAGGAGACAAACATTATCCGAAAGTTGTACTGAGATTTTTCATGTAGATTACTTACTTCAAACACGTTTGATCCATACATATATATCATAAAACAATTGATCAATTAAAAACTGCAGAATCTTCTAGCCTATAAATGACATTAGCCAATTTAAAAACATATTGACTTTTTATTTTATTCTACTTGAGTCGCTTTATAATTTCATGGTAAATGTAAATTAATTGACATCCACCAATTCTAAAGCAAAGCACAAATCATTGATAGTAACAGATGTAACATTTAACATATTTCGAATCATTTCAGAGTATTCGTGTTGTTTTTAAAGCACATTCAGTGATGTTCTACTTTGCTGTATATAGAAATGATCACAATTAACATGAGATGTCCTTTCCAAGGTTTTCTAGTAGTGTCTTGCATTAGCCAGACAAGGGTAAATAAGCAAGTCATCTTGTATGACCTACCAGTTACGGCCAAGAAAGGTAGTGCCCAGGTTATTTGGGTGAATAGTATTCTGGAACGGTAGTCCACTGTTACTTGTGCTATGTACAGTACTTATTTGGGCTTTCAGCCTTCCTTCATTTCAACAGTGTTGAAACCAGTGTTTTGCTTACTGTGCTTTCGATGGTTTATCCACTTTTAATGGAAATACATTCTACATAACTGCCATTCTTGTAAACATTCAAATAAAAACTTATTGTATTGAAGCGTTAGCATTAGGATTATTTATCTATTCATTCACCTGTTGTGTTGCATACACAATCTTTAACAGTTTATTATCATATACCTAATGTTCAAGCTACCTGCAAGGGAGCAAATGCTAGAAGTCGCATAATACAACTTAACTTAGCCGCCCGTTGAAATACTACCGCCACATAGTTAGCCTATGGGGTCTTTTGACTGGCCAGACATTACTACATTGGATCCTTCTCTCTGGTTACAGTTCTTTCTCTTTGCCTACACATACGCCGAATAGTCTGACCTATTCTTTACAGATTCTCCTCTGTCCTCATACACCTGACAACACTGAGATTACTAAACAATTCTTCTTCGCTCAAGGGGTTAACTACTGCACTGTATTTGTTTAGTGGTTACTTTCCTCTTGGTAAGGGTAGAAGAGACACTTTAGCTATGGTGAGCAGCTCTTCACTGTTCTCTAGTCTTGGGTAGTGACATAGCCTCTGTACCATGGGCTTCCACTGTCTTGGGTTAGAGTTCTCTTGCTTGAGGGTACACTCAGGCACAATATTCTATGTGATTTCTCTTCTTGTTTTGTTAAAGTTTTCATATTTCATATAGGGCATATTTATTTCAATCTTGTTACTCTTCTTAAAATATTTAATTTTTCCTTGTTTCCTTTCCTCGCTGGGCTATTTTCCCTGTTGGGGCCCCTGGGCTTATAGCATTCTGCTTTTCCAACTAGGGTTGTAGCTTAGCAAATAATAATAATAATAATAATAATAATAATAATAATATTAATAATAATAATAATAATAATAATAATTTACTATCTACAAATCACATGGTTGCGGTTGTAATTTCTAAGATATTCAACTTTCTGTTACGGATCTACAGATTTCCAGGATCTACATTTCTCATTAAATACAGTGCATTTGTTGAATGGATACAAAATGGCGTTCCCGACATAGGGAATGCAGACGATAACATTTTCTCTTTTTTTAGATTTTGCTGTAGGCCTATATATAGGACCATTAATAACATTAGATAATTCTTAAACTCTCGAAGACTAGGCATACTTCCACCTTCGTTAGCAGTATTGTAATTACATCTTTATACAGCTGGCCATAGTGCAAATTGAGTTATCAATCCAGAGAAACCTTACAATATAATTCCTCTCGAACACTTGTCACACGAACATAAAAAAGAAACTTACGGGGTAATATCACTGAAACTAAAGAGATCCGTAAGCATGCTAAAAAAGTTTTATCGTTTTTTAAGAAATATTAATCAAATGTCTTTCCATTTTAAAGAGGAACCTGTTTGCTTTACTTTCATAAATATTTTATCAAAATATTCCGTGCTACAAATTCTAAAAGCATGTAAAATATGAAAGTAGCCTACCGTGATAACTTATTATTATTATTATTATTATTATTATTATTATTATTATTATTATTATTATTATTATTATCACTTGCTAAGCTACAACCCTAATTGGAAAAGCAGGATGCTATAAGCCCAGAGGCCCCAACAGGGAAAATAGCCCAGTGATGAAAGGAAAGTACGAAAAATCAAATATTTTAAGAATTGTAACAACATCAAGATAAATATTTCGTATATAAACTAGAAAAACTTTAACAAAACAAGAGGAAGAGAAATTAGATAGAATAGTGTGACCGAGTGTACCCTCAAGCAAGAGAACTCTAACCCAAGGCAGTGGAAGACCATGGTACAGAGGCTATGGCACTACCAAAGACTAGAGAACAATGTTTTAATTCTGAAGTGTCCTTCTCCTAGAAGAGCTGCTTACCATAGCTAACGAGTCTCTTCTACTCTTACCAAGAGGAAAGTAGCCACTGAGCAATTCGAGTGAAGAAGAATTGTTTGGTAATCTGTGTTGTCAGGTGTATGAGGACAGAGGAGAACATGTAAAGAATATGCCAGACTATTCTGTGTATGCGTAGGCAAAGAGAAAGTGAACCGTAACCAGAGAGAAGGATCCAATGTAGTACTGTCTGACCAGTCAATGGACCCCATAACTCTCTAGCGGTAGTATCTCAACGGGTGACTGGTGCCCTAGCCAACCTACTACCTACTACTATTTTATCTTGGTAAAATAGTTAGAAAAGAAATTTATATAACATATATTTTTTTTAAACAGATAATTGAAAGTTGATTTGAGCCCTACTACAAAGTTTCTGTTTCTATGAAGGAGCATATTTTATTTTCTTCTTCTTCTTAGCAGGCAACTATCTATAATTTTGTTAGCATGGCAACCACAAACAGGACCAGTTTTGGCACCTTCTAAGAATAAAACTAAATTCTGCTTTACATCTGGTATAATACTGGGAACAAATCTGCCTAATTTAAACACCCGCCTGAATAATTAACCTTAAATAATTTTGCATTTCATCGATAATCATAGAATATGGTGCAAAGTGTTATAGTTGCTAACATAAATAAAAAAATATAATAACTAAACTATTTCATACGGCATACGTTCCATCATATGAGTGAGATGTAGCCTACTCTGAGGAAATCCGTCTTGATTCGAGTACCTGTGAAGATTAATTCTGATTTGCACTTAAAGAACAATACAAAATTCAACTTTCCGTTTTCCTTTTCCAAGAGCTATCTGAACCTGCAATCAGTCTTACGTATTTCATAATCTCTATGAAACATACACTTGCACTCGTATTAATACCCTATGTTTTCATCCCTGTCTGTGACAGGTACCTTAGATAGCTTTGAACGTTCAAAACAAGTTCTTCACTTCCGGTCATTAACGCCAACACTGCAACTGCACGACATAAATGTCGAGGTTATCTTGTTCAGAATTCGTTTCCCGACATTTCTCCTGATAAGGATTTTTGTCGGTCTTTCCTCTTTATTTTACGTAACCGAAGAAAAATGAAATAAAATGTGCAAAATTTCACCCTTGTTGAGAATCACTTCCGTTGTATGTAACCTTTGAGTAATGAACTGACTGGACGGCGCGTTATTCATTACAGACTTGCCGAAAGTTACATACCGCATATAATCAATTACGTATACACCAGTAAAATTGTACAACCACATAATGCGATTTCATGTAAGTGAATGAACACACATATTAGAGAGAGAGAGAGAGAGAGAGAGAGAGAGAGAGAGAGAGAGAGAGAGAGAGAGAGAGAGAGAGAGAGAGCTTACCTGAAAACGCAATTTTTTTTTTCATACGTAGATAATTCACAGCCCTGATCTACATTGTAATTACAGGAAGGACGTTTTTTAGGCAGCAACAAACTATTCTTAAGTACGCATTACCGTCAAAACAGTAAGGGCATTTATTCAAATTCCTGCCACTCACATAATTCTGAAAAATTTGAAAGACTAAGTCAGCAAATTATATTTACTGAACACTACCGAAATTGCTGTTCACAGCGAGCTAACAGCTAGAACGAGAAACATAACCATCCCATGCAGAGGTAAAATGGGATGCGACCACATTCGGGGGATAATTCTATTGGAATATGACAGCTGTTTATAATACAAAGCGGCACCTTCCATTCCTTGCATCAGACAGAGGCGTGCTCGAGTCCGTGGAGACGTCCAAACGGTAAACAGTCACACCTCATAAACCGTAATGTCCACTGCTTTAGTTCCTCCTGCATCAAGACCCAAGATGCGTAGTCTGTCATACCATTTTCATCCCCGGAAGTCATTACTACACTACAATTATATTTGGATGGGTGTGTTGATTTAGAAGCATACGATAAAGAATAAGAAATATAGTTGGCTTCTTATAAAGGACACAGTTAAAGGATAAGGCCGTGATATGACGCCAATGCCAAAGTCCTAATGTCACGAGTACACAAAATGCCCCAGAAAGATCAAGACGCCTTACGCCTGAGGGAACGCAACCTATTTGTCAACACGAATTCCGCAGAACATCCTGAATGGCGGAAATCTTTTAGTATCAGTGTTACCGCCTCGGCTGCGAAGGCAGGAGACATGCTTGGACTATCGAGGTAGGTGGTTCATTCAACGCCAATATCTTCTGGCGAGGATGATGATGGCGCTGCCTCAAGATTTTATTACTTCGAAGGGGAAGTGGTGGGGCTAGAACATGTCATTACCGGGGAATCCTGGTCGTATATACTGACTAAAGTTTTTTCAGTAAAAATATAATTTGAAATTTATCAACTTCGGTAGTAATTAATTATTTCGCATAGTTGAACGATAAAGTGCATCAGTAAATTTTAATTTTCCTACAGTATTTACAACCTTATTTGAATGAAGGTGACTCGGTCGCT
>NC_090725.1:251885335-251890335 GCF_036898095.1 Palaemon carinicauda | reverse complement strand
GTGAACAGCGGAGTTCTCCAAGGGAATGTGTTGTCACCTATGTTATTTATCCACATGGATTTTATAATGCATAGAACAGTTGGGGATGGTGGAGAAGGATTAGACAGGATTAGTAATAGGATATTAGCTGACCTAGAGTATGTTGATGACGCTATCCTTATTAGCAGAACACCACAGGACTTGCTAAGCTTTGTTACCCGGAGGCAGGAGATATCACAGGAGGTTGGGCTCAAGATAAATAGAAGAAAGACAGATGATGAGAACAGAATATACCATTTGAAGGTGAAAGGATTAATGAGGTGGAATCATTTAAATACAGGAACTAAGATCTCCAATACAGGATCTTTAGAATTAGAGTTTAATGAAAGATTGAAAAAAGCAAATCAGACAATGGGCAGATTAAGTAAAATTTGGAAATCAAATCTCCAGGAAATTACATACAAAGATCAGGCTATATATCACTTTAGTGAGATCGGTGTTACTGTGTGGACATAAGTTATGGTATGACAACAAAACAATATCAAACAGATTTAGTAGATTTGAGAACAAAGGCCTCAGAAGAATATTGGGAGTTAAAAGGCAGGACAGGATTAGAAATGAAACTATAAGAGAGATTACTCGAGTGCCATATGTGGATGAGATCATGATGAGGGGTAGATGGAGATGGTTTGGGCATGCTCATCGCACTCCCCAAGAGAGATTAGTTCACCAAACTTTCAACTGGGCTCCACAAGGCACTAGGAGAGTTTGCTGTCCCGTTACTACATGGGTGAGGACTATGAAGCGTGAAGTAGATGATGAATGGAGAAGTATTGATTTAAAAGGTCAAGATGGAGACGACCGGCGAAATCTAACCGAGGCCCTCTATGTCAATAGGCGTAGTAGGAGATGATGATGACGATGATGATAATTATGATGATGATGACGATGATGATAATTATGATGATGATGTGATACTGTATATATATATATATATATATATATATATATATATATATATATATATATATATATATATGTATATATATACAGTATATATACAGTATATATGTATAATTTATATATATATATATATATATATATATATATAGAGAGAGAGAGAGAGAGAGAGAGAGAGAGAGAGAGAGAGAGAGAGAGAGAGAGAGAGAGAGAGAGAGAGAGAGAGATATCCCATCCCTTGGGGCACCCAAGTAGATGAAGAAACACACACACACATACACACACACACACACACACACATATATATATATATATATATATATATACAGTATGTATATATATATATATATATATATATATATATATATGGGGGGGGGACGCGTGTGCGTAGTTACTATTGTGAAAAACTGACATACAGCAATAGATTAAATCAATGCACTTCAAAATATATAGTTCTACATTATGAGTCGAAATGGCCGTCTAAAGGAAGATAAAAATTCATCCGTCTATGAAATAAAATCAATCGCAGACAAATTCGTGTACACTCACAAACCTGACATCGAATCTACACAGAGGATTCCCGTCTGTGGTGACATCATGACTCTTAAATCTTTCTGACTTGGTGATTTTGAGAAGAGGCGAGGACCTTGGAAGTCGGAACACAAACGTCAGTTGTGGTGTGGCCACTGAGAGCGCACGGTGTGTTCCCCAAACAGTGAAATTCCAAGTTAATCGAGCCGTTCTTTGCGGAGATTTCAACGCGTAGCTAAAGGAACATCTGATTCAGAAACACCTTACAAGAAGAACAGTTAAAAAAAAACAAGTAACAACTTTGATAAGATAGTAAGAGGAACTGAATCTAAACATATACATAAGAAATGCGTAAACATAAAACTTATCTAAGGAGGCAAAGAATTTTCATAAACACGTGATTTCCAAACGAATATCAGGAGGAAGGAACCGTGCCTCTATAATGATTAAATAAATTATCGGTTATTTTGATAAAATAAACATTTCTAAAAAGAATATTCCCAAACAAGAGGCAAAAAGTTACGTATTTGTAAATAAATGTTAAAAGAAACAAATGATTTCGGTAATTACTTTCATAACCACATATAAGGAAGTAAACTATTTCCGTAAACACCACTGTATTTCTACAAAAAACTAATCGAGTGAAATCATTCATACCCATCTATAACTGTGGTATATTTATAAAATTTAAAAAAAGTCAGCTGTTGATTATAACTAAAGATTATTATTTTACAAAGATGAAAATAACGAGCCACTCAATCATGAACGCCCAATTTGTATTCATCCTTGTACTGGTAAGCAGTTTATTAATGTTTCTTTTATAAAATCCAAGATTAAACACAATTATATTAAAACCGGTATATGTTTTTTTTGTTTTGTTTTTTAAACAAGAAGCCACACTGCAAAAAATTACACTTTTAACCTCCGAATCCACGATGAATCTTATCTGGAGCAAATTTCTGTAGCATTAATAGTCCATATACTTACAGTCCATATCATGTCTGTGGAAATCAAGAACATATGGTTACACCATTATAGAATATTTCAAGGTTTTCCTCACTTCACTTATCTAAAACTTCCAAATAAAACACTTTTCACAAACCTACTGTCCTGCTCTCTTTCACCTAGACAAATATTCACGTACGCAAACTTTTCAGCATTTCCATATAATTCCAAATTTTTCTCGAAATCAGTTCCTAAAATTTATATGTACTACGGAAAAAAATTGGTTTTTTAAAGCCTATTTTTTTCTTTCGTTTGAAAACTTAACTTTCAGGAAGCATTCATTTTAGAAAATTCTTCCTTCATTTAAATATTGCTTCCGCAGACATTTACTTTCTTCACCCTCTTACCTTTTAAGGTTCCTATTATAGCGCAGGTCCTCTGTTCTAGAATAATTCCTAATCAACTACACTTAATCCTATTTGCCCAACAAATCGGCCAGTTCTATTCACACACCATTCATATAAAGAACACCAGAAACGAAATTGCATTTTCCCCTCTCAGCTTGGTGTGTCACCAAATGGCCAAGGGATTTGGGTTTCCTACCCTATTCCATAAGAATAACGAGACAGGGAAGATACTAAGTCTTGGGGGTTTAAATGCATTTGGACGTGACAGATAAAAACAAAAATGTATGATAGCTGATTTGATCAAGGAGAGAAAGCTGGATGCCTTGTCACTTGGTGGAACAAGATTGAAAAGACAGTATGTGAAGGAAGGGTAAGGACAAAGAGTAATCGGAATAAGGATAGTTAAAAGATGTAAGGGTGAGGTACGGGTAGTGCTTTCAATGTAAATGAATACAAATAATTCATTTCGAAGATTGTATATCATGTGTAAGAATGAGCATAATAGGATAAAATTTGTGACAATGTGAATATGGGTTATGAATGGAAAAGAATAAGAGTGATAGAGTCACTTCGTGAATCTCAGTCTTTACTTGACTGGTTTTGAAGAACACGAAAGGTTGTTTGGGCTACGAGATATAAATGCAAATGCATGTGACAGAAAGAAAGGGAGTTGTTCGTAAGTAGGCTATTGAGTTGTTTTATTAGATAAGAATGGAGAAAGTAATGTGCACATGTGTTTGAAAAAAGGCTCGGATGTCAGAAATATGCTTGGGAAAGACAATATATTGAGGAAAAGAGACTGATAGATTATTTGTTTTTACAGAACAAGTTAATGAATGTAATGGTGAAGAGAGGTATGGCTGGAGGTATATCTGATCATCAGTTGGTTAAAGTGAAAGTTTGGCCATATTCATGCAAGTTGAATAAAAGAGTGAAAATTTAGTTTTAAATATAATTAAGACAAATTGACTGGTTAAGAAGGAAGTGCAAAGAACATATAGGGAGAAATGGAAAAACCTGTTCGATAATGTTGAAGATAGAGAGGAAGTATCATACTACGAGGTCTTGAAATTCCAGGATAAGGTCATAAGTACAGCATGGAGTATTTGTGGACATAAGAGGCTAGGGAGAGGGTACGATAATTCTAAGTGATAGAATAAGGCGATAAGTTTTGCGAAAAAAAAAAAAATTGATCTGCAACTGATAAGAGAGAAGGGAAGATGATAATACAAGAGGATGAATAGGGTAGTCAGAAATACAGTGGAACAAGAAAATATACCGAACACCAAGTATAGAGGTGAATATAAGCCTCAGAGAGAATTAAAAGTTTTATATGGAGGTAAATGCAAAATGAAAGGTCAATAAACGAATGGACTCTACATTATAGATGTTGGAGGCGAGATACTGTTGGATGTGAATGCAGTCCTGGGTCAATGAAGTGAGTATTGTGAAGTTTTGTAGAATGTGGAAGATAAAATTCCGGCAATGCTGAGTGATGCAAGACTTGGAAGGGGGCTGGGTAAGACTGGCAATACTTATGCAAGTGGCTGTTGAAAATGTAAAAATGGCAACCTAAGAGTTTGAAGAAAGGAAAGACAGAACTGTGTGGGATTATAAGCTAGAGGCTGATGATTAAAAAAAAAAAAAAAAAAAAAGAAAAAAAAAAAACAGCAGCCACTGCCGTAATTATCCTTTACTTCTGGAATCGTGGACTAAGGCACTGCCCAGTACAACTTCATACACTTACGCAATAGGCTCATCAGCAGTGACACTCAGCCTTAGCTTATAACGTACTCTTGTGTTTCCTAGATATTATGACCGTTCTATACCAATATGCCTTTCACTCCATTTTTCCTTATCATATTTATAAAGGCCATTAGTAGCAAAAAAGGTAAGGACTCATGGAAAGAACTTCTCACAGAGACACTGCAAACACATCCCTCAAAATTTCAGATAAATAAAATAACTAACAAGTGGTGAAAATAGCTGGAAATTAGATCAAATTATCATTAAGTAAAATAGCAAACCAAGCTTTTGGGACACTTGATTAGTAAATATACCATTTATGAACGCATATACTTTGAGAAACAGTTCAAGTTCTCCCGCTTCAAGTTGTTTTCTTTAACAATAATTGTGGACGGCAATCATATCATAAATTGACGCTTGTCCACACTTAAC
>NC_090725.1:251875335-251880335 GCF_036898095.1 Palaemon carinicauda | reverse complement strand
CCATCACCACCCTCTTCGGTACATACAAGAAGCGGCCTTCTGCAACACAAAGAATGCCCAGTCAACTAATGCTGCTCTTACTTTTCCCGTGCCACATGCACCTCTCCTTCTCTCCACCGATGCCAGTGACATCGCTATTTGTACTGTTATCGAGCAGTTGGTCAACGGCCTTCTTCAGTAGAAAACTATCCAAGGTGAAATCTGGCTACTCTACCTTCTAATGCAAATTGCTGGCATTGCATTTAGCTGTCAGTTACTTTTGCCACTTCTTAGAAGGTACAGTACTTCTTAGTCATTCCCATGGACCTCATGCCTCTGGTGCATGCCTTCATTTGACAGTCAGATGCCTGGTCTGCCTGTCAACGCTGAAGTATCTCCACCATAGCTGAATACAATTGGACCCTTCAACACGTCCCTGGGAAAATTAATCCCATTGCCAATGCCCTGTCAAGAAACAAATTGACTGCCATTCACCTGGGATTTAATTACAATGCCTTGGCAGAAGCCCAACAAAAAGATCCAGAGTACCAAGTATGTAGGCCATCCTGCACATCCCTCCACTGGGACGACATCACCCTCGACTGCTCCAACATTACCCTACTCTGTGAAGCCAGTACTAGTAGACCACGACACTGGATACCTGCTCTCATGCGCCGACAGGTGTCTGATTTCATTCATGGCCTTTCACATCCCTCGTGCCAATATACTACACAGCTACTGTAGTCGAAGTTCATTTAGGACGGCATTACTAAGGATGATAAGGAATGGGTTCACGCCTGTACTTCATGCCAAACTTCAAAAGTACATCGACAAACAGATTCTGGAGCGGGCACCTTTACTCAACCCCAGCGTCGTTTTTCTCACATTCACATTGACGTAGTAGGTACCCAACAAACATCACAAGGACATCGTTACATGTTTACCATCATTGAACGTTACACTCATTAGCTGGAAGCCATTGTCATGGAACCTGCAATGTCCACCTCATGCACATCTGCCTTACTCTCAGGGTGGATAGCAAGATTTGGTATCCCTGAGCATATTACTTCTGACAAGGGTATCACTTTCACCTCTAAATTGTGGACATCATTAGCAAATCTCCTGACATCACTCTACATCACACAACTGCCTGCAACCCTGCTGCCAACGGCATGGTTAAACATTTTCATCGCACCCTCAAAGTAATTTTATTGTCCTGCTACAATGACTCCAACTGGTTTACTCAGCTTCCCTGGGTCTTACTGGGACTAAGGACCACTCCTAAAGATGCCTCGGATGTCTCGGCAGCTGAAATGGTGTATGGCGACCAGTTGGTCGTCCCTGCTGAATTTTTTTCCGTCTGAAATCTCCTCCGACAATCCCCAGCGCCTACCTCACGTTATTGGAAAATTTACTCCATGCCGCCAGACTTATAAGGCCCTAGCTAAGCAACACATACCAATATATTTGCACTTTATAATGCACGTTTTCCTTCACAATGACACTAGCAGGCCACCGCTAATGACCCATTACATGGACCCTTTCCTCATGACCCGCCACAATCTGAAGGCTTTCTTAATTAACATTCCTGTCTAAGAAGATTGGGTCTCCATTGATTGCCTAACTGCAAGATGACCCGCCTACAGTACGCCTCACAAGAGCAGGGCACCCTATTTCACAAGTAAGTCTTTTTTAGGGGGGAACCATGTACCACACATGTTTCACACTCTTGTACACCGCAACAATTTATTTCTATATCTCGCTCTCCCGCTCACTGATAACAGAAACTGTTTAAGCTTGCCTTTTCATGTATATGGCAGTTTAAATTTTTGTGACATTCTTGCTCGGAACCTGTTGTATATAAACTCGTTATCTGTTGAAATAAAATCAGTTGCATTTACCTTGTCTCTCAGTTTTAACCTAACAGCCCACTCGTACACTTTGTTGACAACTTTCAAAATTTTCCTTAATAATGATAATAATAATAATAATAATAATAATAATAATTCACACACAAATATATATATATATATATATATATATATATATATATATATATATATATATATAAATATATACATACATATATATATACACATACATATATATGTATATATATATATATATATCTTTATGTATTTATATATAAGGAAAGGTGACCAGGCGATAGAGGGCCTGGTATAGGATAAGACCAGTACAGCTTAGGCAAGGAAGAGGATGTGTGGATCAAGTTGTTGTTATGAAAGTCATATGGAAAGTCTGAATGTAAAAGAAAAAGCTTTATGTGGCTTCTTGCATGAGCTAGAAAGTAGAAGTGACAGAGGCATGCAGAGGCTATTAAGAACGTAGGGTACAGATGATAGTTTCTTGAGAGCACTTAAAAGATTTTGATGATCGAAGTGATGTGCCTCGAATAGTGTAGATTTCGTGTAACAGTGGATATGAGACAAGAAAGTGTTATCTATCCATTTATTTTCAATCTGTTTAAGGATGGAGTGATACGAAATGTTTAGGAAAAGGACATAAAATGTAGATTTAAAGTTTGGAAAAATTGCAATGTGTATGAATTGCAGAGTGAGTGTTGCCTGAAGATGAAACTGTGAAGAGAAACTAGGCTGAAGAAAAACTTTGAAAATGTTTGCAAGAAGAGAAAGTTAATTGTAAATGTTATTAAGACTAAGGTGAAGATGGTTAATGGAGACCACAAAAATGGAATGATAATTTTTTTAGGTGAAGCTAGAATGGTAGAAGGGTGTATACAAAAGATTGTGTGGAAGCAAGGTGGAAATGTATGGAAGCACAGTTAGGTCAGCTCTCTCTGAAGCGTTGGAACAGAATGCGATGTAAGTCGTCAGGTCGAAGCTATTGATATAAGCGGATTGCATGGTAAATTTACATAAAATGAACTGATAGGAGGAAAATTTAGAATAGATGAAAGGATGCCTCATATAATTTTGAGGTGATTCAGTCAAACGGAGACAATGAATGGCAATAGGTTTGTTAAATATAGTCTATCATTTAGAAGTTCTGTGAGGTCGAAGGGTAAAAACTAAAAAGGCTCTAGATACTCAGGATGTACAAAACTCCGTGCAAAAATAGATGTGAATACCATACACTGTGAATGCGGAGATTCGACAAGCTGCTGTGAGCTATTTTGCGCAGGTGTTTGAACCAACCTAACCTAGAAAAGCGCTTTGAGAGTGCAGACCTCCGCCACGACAGCTTATATCTTGCAACGAGCTTGCCTTTCTTAGATTAAATTTAGACCGTGGTCGTATTTGAGGTTAAGGTTATGATTAATCCGGTTGACCTTTTGCTCGCCATAGACCTAGACCTTCGACCTAGGACTTTCGAAATTGAATCACTTTCACGCCTCAACATAACAATCAATTCCTTAAAGTTTCACTACTCTGAGTAAAATTGTGGAGAAACAGACAAACGGGTGAAAACATATCCTCCCAACTTCGTTGACGGAAGTAATAATGTAAGAATCTAGTAGTGATGGTTGTGTGGGCTTCTTATGGAGTCATTCCCTGTTAGGAAAAATCTCTTAATTTTGAATATATATATATATATATATATATATATATATATATATATATATATATATATATATATATATATATATATATATATGTATATATGTGTATGTGTATATATACATATATATATATATATATATATATATATATATATAAATATATATATATATATATATATATATATATATATATATATATAAACATTATATATATATATATATATATATATATATATGTATTTATATACATATATATATATATATATATATATATATATATATATATATATATATATATATATACATACATACAGTACATATATATATACTATATATATATGTATGTATATAAATATATATAATTTACATTTACACTAGTGTACATGACCCGTCAAAATACCGGCTTAATAATTAGATAAATAAGCACACAGGCAAACCCGCATACGGATATGACTACTCCCTCTCCCCCAATTCGAGGAACTGGGAGAAACCAAGTAGTTATGCATCTGGCAATGACGCTGGGCATGACCGGAAAGACACTATATATATATATATATATATATATATATATATATATATATATATATATATATATATAATATATATATATACATATATATATATATATATATATATATATATATATATATATATATATATATATATATATATATATATATATATATATATATATAATCATCGCCTCCAACGCCTATTGACGTAAAGGGCCTCAGTTACATTTCACCATTCGTCTCTATTTTGAGCTTTTAAATCAATACTTCTCCATTCATCATCTCCTACTTCACGCTTCTTAGTCGTCAGCCATGTAAGCCTGGGTCTTCCAACTCTTCTAGTACCTTGTGGAGACTAGTTGAAAGTTTGGTGAACTAATCTCTCTAGGGGAGTGCGAAGAGCATGCCCAAACCATTTCCATCTTCCGCTACTAGGATTTCATCCTCATATGGCACTTGAGTAGTCTCTATTAAAGTTTCATTTTTAATTCTGTCCTGCCATCCAACTCCCAATAATCTTCTGAGGGCTTTGTTCTCAAATCTACAAAATCTGTTGGATATTGTTTCATTGTTATGCCACAACTCATGTCTATACATTGACACCGATCTCACTTTAGTAATATCTTGCCTGATCTTTATATGTAATTTCAGGCGATTTGATTTCGAAATTTTGCTTAACCTAGCCATTGTCTGATTTGCTTTATTCACTCTTTCATTAAACTCAATTCTAAATATCCTGTATTAGAGATCATAGTTCCTAAATATTTGAACAATTCTACCTTATTAATCCTTTCTCCTTCCAATGATATTTTATCCTCTATTGCATATTCCGATCTCGTCATCTCTGTGTTTCCTCTATTTATCTTGCATCCAACCTCGTGATATTCCATGCATTCTAGTAAGCAAGCATTGCAAGTCCTGTGGTGTTCTGCTAATAAGGACAGCGTCATCAGCATACACTAGGTCAG
>NC_090725.1:251857835-251867835 GCF_036898095.1 Palaemon carinicauda | reverse complement strand
ATCTAATCATCATTGGCAGACAGAAATACACCCAATAACCTTCAGACTGGATCCCGGGAAACCCAGGACACATTTAGCTCCCCAACAGACATCATAAAACTGGATCCGCTGACTTGGAAGACGTTCGAATCAGGAAGACTGTTCTTCCCAACCAGAAATCCATACGAGAAGACCTGGATTATTCGGGTGAGTCGGAAATGATAAGTTTAACATTTTTGCCATTTATTAATTATTGATTGTTGATGTAAACTTTGTTGTTTAGAAGGGAAAGCGAATGTGAAACAAAATTCACCCGCACAAAGGAGAACTTGATCACAAAATATATTTCATGGTCTAACGCTTAAAAAAATACAATTTGTTTGACCATTGCAATATTTTTATCTGAAATTCTTGTTTTTTTTTCAGGCGCCAAGGACATTGATCACATTGGGATGCGAAGCCGAGTTTCCCGGAAATAACTGTTATTCCGCGTCTCTCACAATTGGGTTGAACAGGTAAACAAACATGAAGGGAAAACCATAGATGCTATAGGCTATAAAATGAAAAAGTAACAGACAATAACTAGGAGAAAGATGGGTTCTTAGAATTTCGAATAAATTCAATTGACCCAGCACCTAAATAATAGTTTCAAGTTTTTAAGATATGAATTTGTTTTTTTACAGGAAGGAATTACAATATACATATATATATACACACATTCTGCCTTTTGGTCCATTTGAATATTCACATGAATCGTATAGATATAACACTAAGTTAAAAACTCAAGGATATGACGTTCCATGAAGCATGTATTTCTGGACCAAAGGTAAACTTTGTGTGCACGCAAGGACACATACAAATATGTATGTGTATATGTGTGAGCAAAGTATATTGCAGCTTGTCGAAATCTAGTTGAAACGAATCCTCGTAAGTGCCACTTTATAACTACACTGAGGCTTGATTTCCCTTAGGTATTGTGGAGGCTCTAAGCAGATCGGTCCTCTCACAGCACACGACAGCCTCTTTCTGGTCTACAAAACCCGCGTCACAAAGAGCCAGTTCAGATGCACAGTTTCTTCTTCTTATCCAGGTGAAAATAAGTTTCAGTACTTCATTTTTGTTTCTTATATAGATTTGAGTTCTATGATCCATTTCTTATGTTTCCAATGTTTGTAATCCATTGTAACACACTAGAATATTCTACACATAAACGCCAGAAAGATTATTGTACCTAAATATTTCTTAAAAGTCTTACTCCCGACATTTGTGACTATCTAAATCCTCAAAATAATCAGATACGTGCAAGATGAAAAAAGAATTATTATTAAAACTATTAAGTAGGCATACTATGATCTTTATAAATAAAAAAACACTTAATAATTACACATGAAAGATGGCCTGTACCACTTGAGATGGCCTTGCCTGTACCCTTTTAAATCTTGATAAATCGTATGCACTGGAAATATCGGATGTAAATCAACTGTCACATGATAGATAGTTCAATATGCATCAGTGGTATCTAATGTGTCACTTATGTCATTGAAGCACAAGCAACCAGCTGAACAAAAATCCAGATAAATCGAAAAATCAAAGTTTTTCTCTGTAAATCTGTTGCGTAAAGGTATTTATTAGTTTTTCTTTTGTTTCTTTAGATTTACAGCTGAAGATTATAGATATTTTACTTATTTCTTAGGTCTGCATCGAAACGTGTAGAGTCTTGCCTTTATTTGCTATATAAAACATTGGTCAACAATCTTTTTTTGTTTCTAACCATCAAAATTTATATTTCAGTTTCTGATTCAGACTGGTCTTACTTCGGAGTCAACGGTAAGTTGTTGCCATACGATGTAAATGTGAAGCTTCTATGGTTAAGACATATATATATATATATATATATATATATATATATATATATATATATATATATATAAATATATATATATATATATATATATATATATATATATATATATATATATATATATATATATATATATATATATATACTGGTATAATATCAGTAAAACTATATGTACCTTTATGACAACATCAATCAGAAAGCCTCGTTTAGATATTTCTTCATTAAGTTCCGTACTTCTTTGAATGTGCAAACTACAGTACTTGAAGTCCTCATACATTACATCCTTCCTCCCAAAGGACCCAGCCGATGGTTTCAAACTTTCCCAACCTGCGGAGGTAAGAATCAGTCTCCCATTGACATCAGAACTTATGATACGTTGGGCGAGTTCCCCTGGAAGCTTCTGGGCCTCCATGGTTACACCGAGACTCCTCCGTCTATGGTGCTCAACAACGGAGGCAAATTTGGTAATGTTTCATTTCACCATCCTTCAGTTATTCAATATTCATGTTCTTTGTCTTCAGCTTTTCCCATTTCCATAAAGGGTCCTTGTTTCTATTCAGCCTTCTCTATCTTCCTCGTCCTGTATACTTGTTCTAATTGACCTTTTTTCTTCATGTCATTCAATAATTTATCTTTCCACTTGAAATTTGGCCTTCCCCTCCTTCTCTGGTTATTCAATATTCATGTCTTCTCAAGTTCAAAATTAGAAAATAAAATCATTATTAATTGAAATATATGCTACTTGTATCTATTTCAATACATAAAGGAAAAAAACTTTCTTTTCCAATTCCGAATTAATTTTATTCCAGTTTTTCTTGAGGCGCGTCACCAACCGTACGTAATGGGGGGAAACCTTCCCCTCAATCAAAAGTACATTCTGGAAGGGGTCATTTTCCATTGGGGAGCGACAGATTATGCCGGTTCGGAACACACAATCGACAGGCGAAGGTTAGTCCTCTCTTCTAATCTTCAGCTGAGACTATCCAAACATATGGCTAAATCTAGTAAACTGAAAACAACTGTATTTACCCCGCCACTATACCAATAGGTCCACTAAATTTGTATTTTGTCCGGTGCAGTTACGCTGCAGAAATCCAGCTGGTGCATTTCAACAGCAAGTACGGAAGGTATCAAACGGCACTGAACAAAAGTGATGGTGTTGCCATCTTCAGTATCTTCTTAGATATAACCCAGAGGGACAACCTCTTTCTCGACCCTGTAATTTTGGGGCTAAGAAACATAAGGAATACTGGTAAGATGACCAAAAACATGTTTTCACTACCTTTTTCTTGAGAGCTGCAGAACAGTAGTTTACCATGAGATTTAACGCTGTTTCACGTTTATGAAGAAATATGTCAATATAAACATTTAAATAGCATAACAATAAAAACTAAATCCTCTTTTTTCTTGCAGGCATATCAACTGATATAATTCCGTTCCCAATCAGTAACTTGCTACCTGAAAACTACAACGAGTTCTACCGCTATATTGGTTCCACGACTTTTCCTCCCTGCGAGGAAGGAATAATCTGGACTATATTTAAGAATCCTATAACCATCTCTTCCCGTCAGGTAGGTTCTTTTTACATCTATAATCTTATTTGGTCCACATTATAAGCTTACTGAATTAGTAGTTTATTTTAAGAGTTAACAAAACTTTATTCCTTAATTTGAATACTAAAATTTTATTTCCTGGTGTATTATTTGCTTATTACAGGAATTTTTCACTAAGCTTTATGTTCCTGAATCACAATCCTCAGCTATACTACTACGTATAGCTCTCGGAATGTTATAAGAAATTTCTTAAGGTGATATAATAGTAAAAAGTAAAGATGATACATATAAAATCTGTATGATAACAATAGCTATTTTTAGAAAGGTCAGTCAACAAAGTATGAAATAGAGTTCCATAATAACCAGGTATATATAACACTGACATTGATATTTTCGGGCATCCCTATGGATATAAATATTCTAATGATGGGAGATCTTCAGGAAGGGTTAAAAGGAGATTAAATCTCGGAGCATATGACTCCTTTAACCTCTGAGTATACTAAAAAAAAAAAAAAAAAAAAAAAAAAAAAAAAAAAAAAAAAAAAAAAAAAAAAAAAAAAAAACGTTCATAAATTCTACGATGCGTTAAGCTCTTACAAACAATTCATGTCGCTGAATATTATTCACAAGAATTCCACGAGCACTTGTGGAAACACGTAATGAGTCAGTAATGTACATATTGTCGGACTACACTGATTACAACAGCCATTCTCCGCAGCTGGATGAGTTCCGTTTCCTGGAGGACGCAGATGGACTAATGATCAGCAAGAACGTTCGCCCCACCCAGCCTCTTCACGGACGCACTGTAAGATCACTATTCTTCTGTCTGTTATCCGTATGTACGTATGTCTTGGTGTGACTGAACTCTTGATGTGCTTGAATTCAGATAATTTACTAGACAAAATGTACCCTACTTAGCTCTTTGAGAAAAAAAAATCAACGAAGTTAAAGCACAAATTTATGATTTAAGAGCTTCTGCTATTATGACGACGAAAATGGCTACAAACAAAATAGCAGGAGGGAATAGTTTTGTCTAAACACATAATGTTTGGCACTATTATCTAACGTAAAGTTATAAAATAGGTAACAACAAACATCACAACTCAGTCCCCTGGTACCATTCAGAAATACATAACTATATGCGGTTTGATAAGTTTAATGCGAGGCAATGGATCACTTCCTTCAAGAATTGAATCAGTAATAAATATGTCAACAACTTCTAATAAATAAAAACAAACGTATCAATTATTATCTAAATCTATTCAGATTTATAATGCAATCTTCAGTTTAATTCTATCTTTATTCCTTAATTAGGTACGATACGAAACGTCAATGAAAGTTTGATAGCACAAAACCTGAACCAGAATTGATAAGCAAAAAGCTATCAATTCATTTACAGAATATCATGTGAACAAAAGTCTTATCCATATGCAAAATATTTCTGAGACTTTTATCGAACTTTGCCTCAAAATTCATAGTTGAGGATTGTCTATTTGTAAAAACTTTTTTTTTCTTTATCATAGATCATTTACTTAGAATGAATTAATGTGTGAACAACGTGTATGCATTAACACATACGTAAATGCAAACACGCATATATATATATACACACACATATTTATATATATATATATATATATATATATATATATATATATATATATATATATATATATTTATATATAAATATACATATATATGATAAATTTTGCAAATTTAGATGAGTTTTTCATATTCAAATAAGCCATATATTTTTGATAAATTAATGTCAGGATCCTGTCTGTTATGTGTATGTATGTACGTCTTGGTGTGACTGAACTCTTAATGTGCTTGAATTCAGATAATTTACTAGACAAATTTGACCCAACTGAGCTCTTTGAGAACAAAAGATATCGACGAAGTTAAAGCACAAATTTATGATTTAAGAGCTTCTGCTATTATGACGACGAAAATGGCTACAAATAAAATAGCAGGAGGGAATAAAGTTTTGTCTAAACACATAATGTTTGGCACTATTATCTAACGTAAAGTTATAAAATAGGTAACAACAAACATCACAACTCAGTCCCCTGGTACCATTCAGAAATACATAACTATATGCGGTTTGATAAGTTTAATGCGAGGCAATGGATCACTTCCTTCAAGAATTGAATCAGTAATAAATATGTCAACAACTTCTAATAAATAAAAACAAACGTATCAATTATTATCTAAATCTATTCAGATTTATAATGCAATCTTCAGTTTAATTCTATCTTTATTCCTTAATTAGGTACGATACGAAACGTCAATGAAAGTTTGATAGCACAAAACCTGAACCAGAATTGATAAGCAAAAAGCTATCAATTCATTTACAGAATATCATGTGAACAAAAGTCTTATCCATATGCAAAATATTTCTGAGACTTTTATCGAACTTTGCCTCAAAATTCATAGTTGAGGATTGTCTATTTGTAAAAACTTTTTTTTTCTTTATCATAGATCATTTACTTAGAATGAATTAATGTGTGAACATCGTGTATGCATTAACACATACATAAATGCAAACACGCATATATATATATATATATATATATATATATATATATATATATATATATATATATATATATAAATATATATATATACATATATGTGTGTTTGTGTGTACACACACTAGTGTATGCTACACGTCAAAAATGACAGCTAAATATTTCGATAGATATGCACACACAAATTCAACCCTTTCCTAACTTCAACCCCTCTCACCAGGATATAATTACTACCTCTCCCCCTACCCAAGGAACGATGAGAGAGTGTGTCCAGAAATATAAATATATATATATATATATATATATGTATATATATATATATATATATATATATATATATATATATATATTATATATATATATACATACATATATATATATATTGTATATATATATACATATATATATATATATATGTATATATATATATATATATATATATATATATATCTATATATATATATATATATATATATATACAATCACACACACACACACACACACACACACACATATATATATATATATATATATATATATATATATATATATATACAATCACACACACTCATATATATATATATATATATATATATATATATATATATATATACAGTATATACATAAATACGTGTGTGTGTGGCGTGTCATAATCATGATCTCTAAAATTTTCGATTCCCTCACATTTGGAATTTTTCTTTAACATAGAGCCTGAATTAGAATAAAAAGATTAATGAAGAAACCTTATCATGTTGAGGTGAGGTGAAGAGCAGTTAAGGATAACCATCTTACTATTGGAATCCTACGGGTGCGTTGAAAATTTTCAGTGAAAACCGTGACCTGAGCATCGTTATCATCTTCCCTATATAATAAAGAGCAAGTATCTGCTTACACACACACACACACACACACACACATATATATATATATATATATATATATATGTGTGTGTGTGTGTGTGTGTATCTTCTTCTCCACCGTTATCCCTACATTAAAGGGTCGGTTGCATGATGTACCCTCTCCAATGCCTTCTATCAAAGGCATTCTCTTCCACCAAAACTTTTCTCTTCATATCATACCTCAGCTTATCTCGCTATCTAATTTTCTGCCTCCCTCTTGATCTTCTCCTCCTACACATACACACACATATATATACATATGTATATATATATATACATATATATATAATATATATATATATATATATATATATATATATATATTTATTTATATAGTATGCTGTTTACGGTTTCCTTATTAGTAAAACGCCACAAGACTTGCAAAGCTTGCTTATTAGAATGCATGAATTATCACATGAGGTTGAGCTCAAGATAAATAGAATAAAGATGATGAGAACAGAATATGCAATGGAAGACGAAATATCATTAGAAGGAAAAAAGAATTAATGAGGTGGAATCGTTTAAGTATTTAAGAACTATGATCTCTGATATAAGGTCTTTAGAATTGGAGTTTAATGAAAGATCAAAAAAGCAAACCAGACAATGGCTAGGTTAAATAAGATCTGGAAATCAAATCGCATGAAATTACATAAAAAAAATCAGGCTATATATCAGTTTAGTGAGATCGGTGTTACTGTATGGACATGAGTCGTGGTATGACAATGAAACAATATTCAACAGATTTTGAAGATTTGAGAACAAAGCCCTAAAAAGAAAATTAGGAGTTAAAGGGCACTATAAAAGAGATTACTTAAGTGCCATATGTGGAAAAATAATGGCAAGGGGTAGATGGAGATGGTTTGGGCATGCTCTTCGCACTCCCCAAGATAGATTAGTTCACCAAACTTTCAACTGGGCTCCACAGGGCAATAGAAGAGTTTACATGGCTGAGGACTATGACGCATGAAGTAGATGATGAATGGAGAAGTATTCATTTAAAAGCTCAAGATAGAGACGACTGGCGAAATCTTACTGAGGCCCTTTGCGTCAATAGGCGAAGGAGATGATGATGATGATAATGGTGATATATATATATTTATCCATCTATCTATCTATCTATCTATCTATCTATCTATCTATCTATATATATATATATATATATATATATATATATATATATATATATATATATATATATATATATCTTTCCAGTCACGCTCAGCTGCATGACCAGGCGCATATCTAATCGGTCTCTCCCCATCCCCCGGGTAGGGGAGAAGAGAGAGTAGTAGTCATACCCTGGGGAGAATAGTTGTAGTAAGGAATGTTGGAGGGGTTAGGCTGCATCAGTATGTGTGCGACTGCATGTGTACATATCTATCTAAATATTTAACCGTCATTTTTGACAGGTCGTGTACCCTAGTAAATATATATATACTATCCATATACATTTATGTGTGTGTGCACTTACATGTTTTACTGCCTCTCCCTCTGTGTTCCAGGTGTCTGTCGGACAACAAACCCCGTCGTGGAGTCACAGTGGTCCTGATGGTAAGTAGTTTCGATGAAAACCGCAATACAAATGTCAAATTATTATTATTATTATTATTATTATTATTATTATTATTATATATACATATATGTATGTATGTGTATATATATATATATATATATATGTATATATATATACATATATATATACTATATATATATACATATATATATATATATATATATATATATATATATATATATATATATATATATATATATATATATATATATATATGTCCGTGTGTGTGTGTGTGTGTGTATTTAGGAAACTGTATTTCTTTCTTTCTTGATTTAAAACGGTGATTTATTTGGAATATCAGTCACTTAAATGAGAAGTAAAACATGAGAAATTGTGAGAGAAGAGGCATTGTTACGTGACCAGACTTGATATTTTTATGTAAATACACAAAATGTTCACGATAAATGTAACTGCATGATAGTTTAGTTAATATACGTATAAACCTACTGTCTTTAAACAATTAATTATCTTTCTTAGATTTCAATCTCATAAAAACATACACACACTCACGCACGTGTGTGCACACACATACATTATATATATATATATATATATATATATATATATATATATATATATATATATATATATATATATATATATATATATATATATTTATGTATGTGTGTGTGTAACAAAATATTTTTCTTACTCAGGTCAAAATGTCTGGTCGTCCAAGATCAGTGCCTCGTGTGGCGGAGAGAAACAGAGTCCCATAAACATCGACACAGTATCAGCCCGGATCGGAATCACTTGGAGTCGTCTGTTTCTGAAAAACTTTGATCAGATCCCCAGGCGACTGACGTTGCAAAATAACGATAATGGAGGTGAGCCACTGTATATAAAGAGCTAAGTAGATAAAAGTGATATGACAAGATTTACCGGTGTTAAGCTTTTCTAAACTGTCTTTTGGAGGGTCCACTAACGCAATGAGGGACAATGCTTTTGGTCGGGGTAAAAAGTGGCGCTCTCTCAGAGAATTTTTATTGCGCACTCCGGGACGTCAAAAGTTTATGAGATATGAGCTTCTGGTTTATTGCATTATGTAGAGGAATGCTTCATCTTTTATATGATGTAAGCAGAATATCTTTGCAATTCCTAAAGATATTAAAAAGGCGTCATGAACGTGAATGTATTTTGGGAGAAAGGTAGATTTAAAAAAAAATAACCTTTAAAGGTAAAAGAAAACTTATGCGATAACTGAGTAGAAATGGTAAATTTTCCTCGGTGATACAATGAAGTAGATATAAATATCATTGGTAAAAATCTGTGACTTATCAGAAAATGCTAAATTTTAAAAATGTAATTTTGATATTTTTTTCAATCTACCTACATTGACGTTTCGTATCGTACATAACTAAGGAATAAAGATAGAAAAAAGCTGAAGATTGTATTAGAAAGCTGAATAGATATTCTATATAACCTATAAAAAAACTATATCCATTGTTTGAAAGAAATTGAGCAATTGATGTTAGATTATGGACAAGTTTTTAGGGGTATAAGAAAATTTACGATAAAGATTTGTATATAGATATTTGCATATTTTTATATAATTCCATATAGCATGTGAAAGAACAAGAAATATTCTTCCAAATGTAATAAAA
>NC_090725.1:251752835-251855335 GCF_036898095.1 Palaemon carinicauda | reverse complement strand
AACGTACCAATAAAAATACATAGCTCTTTACAAACGCCATGCAATATCCGAAAAACAAAGTTTTGCGAGTGCGCTCCTATAACATGTTAAACTTGGTGTAACCACGAGAAGAATTGGTTGGTTGATAAAGCCCTATAGTGCATGCGCTGTTGCTATCAGTTTCCCTTTAGCTTTTTCTGTTAGGCTAAAGTTTTGTCCAAAATAAGTTGAGGGTTAAACATGTCATGTACAGAAATGTCTAAGCAAGATAAAGTTTTAAAATACTGTTGCTCGTTACACAGACATAGCTTTTGTCTTACTTAGAATGAATGATATAATGTTATGTTTATAATATTTTGGCCAAACATTGTAGCAGCCAAGTACAGCATTCTTGAATAATAATCACATCTATGTGAAGCCATCTTGTCACCTGCACAATTTTTGTCCCTACAATTTGTGTCAAGCGTCATGGCAAGATATGCAATTTTAATGGAATGGTACGCAGTATGAAGTATTGTTTGCGCCCCTGTCTACGCATTGTCCGGTCAAAATTTGGCCGCATTGGGATGTATTACTGCGTAATGGCACTACTTGTTTGCTCATAGGTTAGGTTAGGTATTAACACGCACTGACATTCACCGTCGGCAGCGTTCGCAACCAGTTCGCAAAGCGCTCACACTGGATTCATAAACTTATCAAGCACATGACATGAACATTTAAGCGTGCTGTGCCAAATTTTCTTGCCTTTCAAAATTCTCTGTAAGCGCCCCCGCAACTTTTACACACTTCGCAGGAAGACTTAGATAACTGGCACTGCGCATTGCAAATCATTGCGGAAATAAAAATCGTGTGTGTCAAGGTGGCTTATGAAATTACAGTAGGGCACGGACTGATGTGTGCTACTTCAGTATTCTTAATGTTCTATTCTTTTTTATTTTATTGGCCAAAGTCGTTATCATACCAACTTTGGATGATGCAGCTACGATTGAAGGTGGACCATTCCTAACTCCTTATGCTGTGGTCCAGTATCACTTCCACTGGGGAGATAATACCACTGATGGCTCGGAGCACACAATCGACAACCAAAGGTTAGTGATTGATCACTACTTTTTTCTCATCATTACACGTCAAATTGGCAATGCAATAGGTATGAAATTATTTTGATATATAGATGAAATATTAGGATATTGACAGATCACGAATTAGACATATAGTTCTTTACAATCCATGAAGTAAATAAAAAAAAGACAAAAGAGAGATTAAATTTTTACAAATTAAAAGTTTCTTACTCTGATTTCTATAAGATAGAATTAAATGCAATAAATACTTTGTTAGAATAAATGGAATGAACGTTCCCTAATAGTGTAACGAGACTGCAAATCAATAAGGTGAAAAATATTGATACTGAAAGTAATAATGGAGAATAATTAAACAAATATGGTCAACGACCAAAATATTTTTAATATTAACTTAGGGTTACGAGTTCTTACATAAAGACTTTAAAATCCTAAAGAAATATATGGTCGACATTTAGTCGAAAGTTTAGAAATTCATGAAGTAAAGAATTAGTTCTTTGAAATCTAATCCATCTATCTATTAAATATCTATATATTTTTTTCAGGTATTTGGGAGAGATCCATATGGTTGTATACAATGCTTCCCTAAGAAATATAGGTGAAGCCTTTGGGGTACATCAAGGTCTTTATGAGATAGCTATTCTCTTGGAAGAAAGCCCTTCAGATAATATCAAACTGGACAACATCATCAACGGTTTGAGTCAAGTGATTCCTTCACGTGAGTTGAAAGAGTGTGATGCTTAATGGTTCTCCTTAAAGTACCTATTTTTTGATTGCTTCAAAGTGTTAATCGTTCAAAAAACCTTATTGCGAAAATAAACATACTTAATTTCACATAATTATACACCTTACTGATGATGATACTAGTATGATAAGAACAGAAATTGCCCAAATAATATGAAACCAAGATTCTTAAAGAACGTCTATTCTAATAAAAGTTATTTATAAACATCCTTAACATTATAGATTATTTATATGGTCACCAATTTCACTTAAAAAAAACAGAGTCCAAAACTGAGCTGAGACCTTTTCCCCTGATAAACCTTCTGCCAGACAACCTGGAAGAATTCTTCTTCTACGACGGGTCAATCACAGCCCCTGTGCCCACCTGTGAGGAAAACGCCGCTTTCGTTGTCTTCAACGACCCCATTCCTATTTCGAGAAATCAGGTCAGTTGGCGACTTGTAAATCGTACACCTTTTCCCCTTTGATAAATGACATAATTTGTAAAGGGTTTGGGTATCAAGTTTATCCCCATTAAAGAGGGCCATGATTTTGGAAAATGGGCAAATGATTAGCTTTTATGAATTTGTTTCATCAATGATTTTTTTAAAAATAAAGTCATCTATTTACAGTTTATGAAAAACCTCTGATGTTATCAATTATTCCAGATGGCACGTTTCTATAACCTAGAAAATGCTGCTGGTTTCAAGATAATCAACAATTTTCGGAATCTACAACTGCTAAACGACAGAACGGTAAGTATCGTTTCTACAATGCGCGAACTTCTGTTTATAAACTGACCACATTCGTTTTCACAAACATGTCTAAAATCAATTATTATCAACAACTAAGTTTCCCTTTCATTTCCCTATCAGGTGTATATGCCGCCTGTGGGCAGCGCCAGAGGCTGAGGCATCTCCGGCCATCGCTGCATCGGAAAGAAATTCGAAATCTACGCAAACAACGAAACTAAAATGAAATATATCTAAGTGAAGTAACAGTTGATTACAAGAGGGTTTGATGCCCATACTTTTGAACTATAGTTTGTTTATACATTACCTAGTTTAAAATGGGTGAAAGGATATAAATTGCCTGAAAATATGATTCTTACTTTCGATATTTATAAATACATTATACCGTCTCCAAAAAAATGGCTTGTATTTAATCCATGATTATTTTGCATAACATACAAAACTCATTAAAATACAGAAATCCAGAATTTTGATACCACTTTTTTGAGACAAAATAAAAGTTTTGGTAGAAATTCAAGCTTACCATTGGGATAAAAATTATCATATAAATAAGATGAAATTATTAAACAAATTGGTCTATAAGGTAGCCGAAAAGGAAGATTAAATAGAAGTCGAAAGAAACTTTCAAAATAGAAGAAATATATTACAATGAGAGAGAGAGAGAGAGAGAGAGAGAGAGAGAGAGAGAGAGAGAGAGAGAGAGAGAGAGAGAGAGAGAGAGAGAGAGAGATGCGATCCTTATGCTCAATGAAAGAAATAATGGGTTTTTATTATCCGATGGTTTTATTTCACTCAACATAATCCACTATGTGAATCATCTAACACACCCACTTATGCAATTTTCTTCCCAAGAGGTTTGAAGCGGAAACTTCTTACATAATCACACTCGTATGATGATGATATTTAACCTCCGGCGTCAACGACCTTGGCAAAGTGTGGCATCAGCTGGGTCACGCAACAACCCAAATCACAACACAGAAGATTATATAACTTCTTTTGACAAACTTACTTCCGTATCCTTTCTGAGGATGTCTCTACTTCAAACTTTCTGTAGTGAAGGCAATCAATAAAAAAATAACCGCCAATTCTTGTTAAATTACCCGACTTTCAAATTTCACTAAGTTACTATGAGATTTCCATGCTCAGAGAAGACACGTCACGTTTCGGAGACTTAAAGCGGTTACATAAAACAAACATAAATATTATATATATATATATATATATATATATATATATATATATATATATATATATATATATATATATATATATATATATATATACACATATATATATACGTATATATATATATATATATATATATATATTTATATATATATATATATATATATATATATATATATATATATATATATATATACACGAGCATGGTCTAGGCCAAAAAACAATACACATTGCAACTTTTATAATTAACTGTAGAAGCCAGAATAATACCTCTGAACGAATATCAAGCCGCTTCAATACCTTCTCATAATTCTCATCAACAACGCATTGAACACACCAACATGCACACACACACACACACCACATCATTCACTATGAGCATAATATCTCCCTCCATATATCCATAACTTCCAGTAATAGCCATCATCCTTCAATTTATCTATGTTTCTGAAACATCAGCAAATATTGATTCATCTTTTTATTCTAATTTATTACCACTAACTTTAGAAGTAGCTCTCCAATGTAGAGAGGAGTACTTTCTTAGAGGGTTGTGTACTGTGTTGAGAGGAAATGCCCCTTGGTTGATAGCAGAACCATTTTCTTTCAAGACCTACGACGTCACACATTTCAAATGACTGCTATTATGGTTGCAGGAACCAATTGCACTTGCACATTGCTGCACGTATCGATAGTTTGAGAAACAAAAGGAGCCGAGGCAAATGAGTGCTTAGTGGATGGGGGTGATTGGCCACAATGGAGGAAGCAAAAGTCTTCCACTTTTCCATAAAGACAACGGAAATCCAAGTTTTCAGTCTTGTAAATTAGACTTAATCAAGTTGTAAAATGCAGTTAGCAATCATGAATACATACATACACCCACACTATATATATATATATATATATATATATATATATATATATATATATATATATGTCTGTGTATTTATATATACATTAATATATATATATATATATATATATATATATATATATATATACACACACACATTATCAAGATTGATTCACATCTCATGATAAAGGAAAACCCACAACAAAATTGTCATTGAGCTCTATGTGCAACAAAACTTTGACCACGTTTGTACATCCATTAAACCTCCTACAAAATGTGTGCCATTCACCTAATCTTCCACCTATTACATTTCCTTCTTGAAATTAAGGTCCTTGATTTTTCAATCATGTCTTTTACACTGTTTAGACAGCCATTTTTTGGCATTTTCTCATCCTATCTTATTTGCTCTTTTCACTAACTATCCTCTTCCATTCTTTCCACATGACTAAACCACCTGAAAATGCTTGATTCATCCTTTTACCAACAGTAAACTTTTCCCCACTCTGAATTGATTCTGTCATGTGGAAAGAATAGAGGGCAATAGGTTACTGGAAAGTGTGTAAGGATTGGATAGATAGTTTGAAACACGAAATCGATAGGAAGTTCCTTGATATCAAGGGAGCATAATAGTGTTCACAAGATATGGATGAATGAAGCAGTGGGTTTCTTTCATTTGCGGGGATAGGGTGGGGAGGGCCCTACTCGCTCCTGATGAGACTTCATTGTAGGTGTATGAAGTGGCTCATCTGTAAAATATGTATGTGGCTGTGGCTGTTGTATTGATTTTCTCTTTAATCACCCATCATTGATAAAAATACAAATACTGTTCAAATTTGTATGCATGTATATATATATATATATATATATATATATATATATATATATATATATATATATATATATATATATATATATATATATATATATATATATATGTTTGTGAGTGTGTGTGTGTGAAATAAGAACAGGTGCATTTATAGGTGCTTAAATGCGAAGACAGCCGAGGGACAGAGCATCATTAGCAAGTAAATAATAATGGAAAGGGTAAAGCGAATGTTTGGAAAAGGGCTTGATTGGTGGAAATAATCTATTCATAAAAGAAAATATTCAAAAGGATAAAGTGGAGAGAGAGAATGAAAGGTGAGGAAACGTTTCTAAAATTTCGCTAGTGCTCAAAACAGCATATTAAACAGAGTTGATGATTGTTATGGTGAGCAGAACAGGGGTTCCATACACGATTGATAATTAATCAATTTTAGAAGCAATTCTATGAAAGATTTATACGTTTAAGTTGGAGAGGAAAGGGTTGGAAAGCAGATGTAAATATAGTTACGATAGATCAGCTAAAACAATATAAGTAAAAAGAGTAAACTAATGCTAAATTGTAAGTTATGGTTAAAGACATGGAATTAGAAGCATTAGACAAGAAATTCTTAGATTTCATGACAGACTAATTGACACTACAGCAATGTCGGAAGGCAATAAAGACATGATGTAGTGGGACAGAAAAAATTAAATGTTTTATGGAAAATAAGGAATATATTAGAGGTGCAATTGCCAAATAGAAGAGATCATAAATTATGTAAATACACAGGAGGGACAATTATAAAGAAAGAAATGAGAATAAAATAGAATAAGAAGTTAGTCTGAAAGTGAGGACTATCGGGAATTGTTGGAAATAAATCTAAACTACCATGAACAAATTATCGAGATGTCTGATGTGAATGCAGTTATAGGTCGAAGAAGTAAGAAGTAGGAATTTAGAGCATTTTCTGAATGTAAGTTAGAAGAGAGATAGAGAAGATTTAGGTGAAAGTAAATGTAAGGAAGAAGGGCGTTATTGGATTAAATTTAAGCCAAAACCGTGGAGTATCGAATGTTAATATGGACGGAAGTATTATGAAGTATTTGATTCAAATTAGTGTTTTGGTGTAGAAACGATGAATAAAGGTAAGATGAGAGAGGAGGTGGTTTATAGATTAGCTAAAGTAAGAACGGTAGTATAGTGCATGCTAAATATTGGCAAGAGACTTGAATCGTTTGTTTTATGCAGCAAAACATTATACGGTTCATTTGCACTTATTTCAGTACAAAATCACTATTCTCAAATATTACACGGGGAATACTACAGTAAAATTCATATATATATATTCATATATATATATATATATATATATATATATATATATATATATATATATATATATATATATGTATATATATATATATATATATATATATATATATATATATATATATATATATATGCATAACACCGTGATGTTTTGAAATGAATGAATGCATGAAGCGACTGTTGCGCCAACACTATCTTATGCAAGTGGTGAGTGGATGTTGAGCAGGAATGAAATGTAGGTTGTGTATGTTGAGGCGATCCAGCTATGTGGAAAGAATACACGATAATAGATCTGTGGAATGAGTGTAAAATTCGAACACGTTGACAGGTAGCAGGAGAGGGTACCCAAGAAAGGACTCATTTACTATTTTGCCAGTAATTTGCAAACAACGAGTCATTGAAACTGGTTTGTAATTGATTGCATTAGTGGGATCTTTTCCTGACTTAGCTATTGATATTACAATCGCATATTTCCATGCCACCGAGATGACAAACACCCAGGAGGGAGAGACATCGGTTTCAGGAAGTGGAGAACGTGTCCATAACAGGGAGGAATGACGCAGTGTAAGGAAATCCAACGAGCTGTTAATGAACCTTCTATGTAAACATATGAAACAATAAATACTGGGGAAGTTCTATACCAGGAGTTCATCCTCGAATTAGCGGTTAAAGTAAGAATGCCGCAGTGACCACAGTATTATTATTTTTTTGTTTCGTTTGCAAGCTTTTGAGCATAAACATTCTTGATTCATTAATCAAGATATAAATGTGTCTGTGATGTGTTGTTCTTTGTCTGGATCATTCTGTAACTACCATATTAGAGGAATCTGACTTTAAATATATAAACATATATATATATATATATATATATATATATATATATATATACATATACATATATTTATATATATACATACATTTATACACACACACACACACACATATATATATATATATATATATATATATATATATATATATATACATACTGTAATATCTTCGTGGCGTCCAAGAATCGAAGACAGCTTCTCTCCGGAAAATCTGAGCTCCAGATAATTTTAAGAATATCAGGAAAACTGCGTTTATGTTTCTCCATTTACTATTTAGCATCGAAACCTGCTTTGAGTCACTTTTTTCATCCTTTATCCGTGATTCTTCGTCAGGACTAAAATAATTGAGCGATTACATTTTAATATAAAGGTTATGGATAGTCCGAAAGTAATATATATACAAAAACACACATACAGTATATATATATATATATATATATATATATATATATATATATATATATATATATATATACATATATATATATATATATATATATATATATATATATATATATATATATATACATATCATTAAAGGGATGAAAATTTACCAGCCCAATGAGTCAAACATAACTTCTACAGAACTGGCCCGAATAAATCAGGGAGACAACATATATATATATATATATATATATATATATATATATATATATATATATATATATATATATATATATATATAATATACATTAAATCCAACTGATAAAAAATAAGATATTTAAATTTTATTTATTAAACCTTTGTTGCTTAAAAACAGAACAAATAAAAAAAATACTCAGAATCAGATAAAACGTCAAATAAAGTTTTCTAACCAAAACACAAGTCTCTATGTGTTTTAAAAACAGTATATTCCCAAAATATATATTGGATGGTTAAAAAAAGTGTCACACTCTCTGCACTCGGGAAATGTCTCGTGAGGTCTGCACATTAAAAATCCATGGGTCAATTTTGTATGACCAGTTCGCAATCTGGCTAAAATTACTTCCGTCCTCTTATCTTTCTGGCATGATGATATCCATAGATAAAAGATTGGTTTTATTTGTTTTGATTTATTACTTTTAGATTCATTATTCCAGATTGATTGCCATTTTCCTACTGCAAAAAGCTTTATGCTAGTTATATCATCCTTAGCGAGTAGTTATATGATATGTTCGTGCCATCATCTCTGTTCCATGGCATTCAACTGTCTTTGATTAGAGTTCTCTTCTTTGAGGGTACACTCGGGCACACTATTCTATCTTATTTCGCTTCCTCTCGTTTTTTTTTTTTTTTTAAGTTTTTATAATTCATACAGTTATTACTGTTCTTAAAATATTTTATTTTGATTGGTTATTACTTCTCTTGTAGTTTATTTATTTTCATGTTTCCTTTCTCCAATGGGCTAGTTTTCCCCATTGAAGCCCTTGGGCTTAGAGCATTTTGCTTTTCCAACTAGGGTTATAGCTTAGCTTGCAATAATAATATTAATAATAATAATAATAATAATAATAATAATAATAATAATAATAATAATATGGTAGCCTACATCTACTGCTAACTTTGCAGCTGCATCCGCTTTTCATTACCAATAATTCCAACATGGGCAGGAATCCAGCATATTTCAACATTCATCCCTTGGGAATAGAATTTGATAAAAAAACTTTAATTTGTAATACAATTTGATTATTATGAACATAACGTTTTAGGGCTTCTAAGTCACTTTTTGAATTGGTATAAAAGATAAACTCATGATTCATCCCAATTTCAGTTGTTTTAATAATGTCAATTGATAATAAAATCGCGCATTGTTCCGATGTAAATACTGATACATTACTAATAAATGAGAGCCAACTTGTTTTGTCTGAGGATACTGCAACACAGCCAGCACCCATTCAAGATTTAGAGTCATCAGTATATATGCCATAATGAGGTCCTTTCCTTTGGATGTGTTCCAAGGCATGTTGTTTATGGTGAATAGAAGTATAGTTATGTTTCTCTGATAAATGAAAAAGATGAGAGCATCTTCTTGTTATTTTAGATCCATGGTGGAGGAAAGAGAGATGGTTAAATAAGGTTCATTTTCATGTTTGTAGACTGTAGTAACCTATTTGTTCTTATGGGGAATGGTAGTTCATGATTGTTTATAAATCATCACTTTCATTGAAGAGCTTTGTTTTAGAATAAGTGGATAAGATCTTTAATGTACTTCGCGTTGTTACAAAATCTCGGTGTAAGGACAAAAGTGGGTCCCCGCCTTCACATACAACTGACATATTTGGGGAAGATCTAAAGGCTCCAATATACAATACACAATAATTCTTAAGATTTCGGGGTACCATCAGATCCTGACCCATATATTGGGCTGCCATAATCTATTCTTGATATGACTAAAGCTTTATAACTTCACTCCCTATTGTATGAGACAAATTCACCATTAGGTTGAGAGCATTATCACATTTGGATTTGATACGTGAGCTTTCTCGTTGAGGCGAGTATCGAATATTAGTCCCCAAAATTTGACCTAATCTTGGCATAGCATTTGAGTGTGACCTAATGCGAGATTTACTTCTTGGTTTTGCTTCCATCTAATATTCTTACAAAACATAATTGCTCGTGTTTTTTTTTTTCTTTTTTTGCAGAAAGTCTGAAACCAACAGACGCAGTTCAAACCTCTATCTTTCAAATGAAGTTATTTATACTTCTTTGGCCATGTTGAGAGAATGGAAAATGGCTGTCTGATAAAGAAGGTAATGAATGCAAGAGTTGACGGGAGAAGTACAAGAGGAAGGCCAAGGTTTGGGTGGATGGATGGAGTGAAGGAAGCTCTGGATGATAGGAGGATAGATGTGAGAGAGGCAAGAGAGCGTGCTAGAAATAGGAATGAATGGCGAGCGATTGTGACGCAGTTCCGGTAGGCTCTGCTGCTTCCTCCGGTGCCTTGGATGACCGCGGAGGTAGCAGAAATAGGGGTGTACCAACCGTGTGTCACACGATCGTACGTAATTCATTTTGTATTTATTATGCTTGTATCTTCGCTCTTCCCTCGCACGAAAAAGAACCAGAATAAACATGTCTGCGTTTCTCCTATGTAACATTGTCTGTTTCTCGAACATGTAATTTCCTGTTGCCTTGAGGTTTTGTATATAAAGGAGAGTGTTCTATAATAAATCAACTCAGTTGCTTTCATACTGCCTTTGAGTTCACAACCTTCTCTCGGCCTGTCACATTGGTGAAATAAATCAACTCAGTTGCTTTCATACTGCCTTTGAGTTTACAACCTTCTCTCGGCCCGTCACATTGGTGACCCCAGAAGTCGACTTGCTCCCACCGCCTTCCAAACCCACCCCCCTCGACCCTCCATCGTTGGTACTATGGCGGATTCTACAGAAGTTGGCGCTGCGGCTGCTCCATTGAAACTTTCATCGTTCGCCAGCGGAGAGGCGTTTGCTTGGTTTCAGCGCGCAGAAGTCCAGTTTCGCATCAAGGGCGTGACTCGCTCAACCACCAAAGCAGATTATGTTCTCGTGGCGATACCCGAGGACACCTTCCCGGAAATATCCGATTGGCTTTGTGAACAAGGAGACACCCCAATAGCGTATGACGCCCTCAAAACATACCTTCTGCAGCAGTACTCGCCGTCGCCAGCCGCCCGTATAGCAAAGCTTTTTCAGCTCTCGCAACAACCGTTGGGGGACCAAAGGGCTTTGCTTGCCCTCAGGGAAATGACCAGTATCACTCGCCTTCAACCTGCTGCAGACGGCTCTCCTCGTGAGGTGAACCTACTTCGTGCCCTTTGGATACGCCGTTTACCCGGACCTATACGCGCTGCCATACCCGATGTCGATAGTTTACCCATAAAGGACTTGATGACCAAAGCCGACGCCCTTATGGACAGCCACTTCCAGACCTCCATCAACGCCTCCACCCCCGATGAAGAGGATGTCTATTCAACATCAACCGTAGCTGACATGAATGCCGTAGGACATACACGCCTACCCCATGACGTGCCGAAGCAGCTACAAAGCCGCCCACCACCCACCAATCGCTCGCGCCCCAACAAACGACTTCTACAGCCACTTACTATCTCCCATCCGCCGCAGTTTTGCTACTACCACTTCAGATTTGGGGCAACCGCGAAGAAATGTGCCGAGGATTGTCAGTGGCCAAAAAACGTGTAAGTAGGCCATTGCTCGTGGCGGTGGCCTCCCGTGTTTCTAATCTTTTTTTTTTTACATGATGCAGGACCGAGCGTGCGATTTTTTGTAGACACGGGTGCTTGTCGTTCTCTTTTGCCAAGGAAACTCTTCAAGACACGACGTAGTCTGTCTGTGACAGGCCGAGAGAAGGTTGTGAACTCAAAGGCCGCATGAAAGCAACTGAGTTGATTTATTATAGAACACTTTCCTTTATGTACAAAACCTCAAGGCAACAGGAAATTACATGTTTGAGAAACAGACAATGTTACATAGGAGAAACGCAGACATGTTTATTCTGGCTCTTTTTAGTGCGAGGGAAGAGCGAAGATACAAGCATAATAAATACAAAATGAATTATGTACGATCCTGTGACACACGGTTGGTACAGGGGATTCAGCATTATGAAGCTTCATCGATGGTGGATAATGTGGGAGGGGGGAGGTGTGCCACCCTAGCAGTACCAGCCGAACTCGGTTGAGTCCCTTGATGTCGGCTACCCCCCAAAATTGGGGGAAGTGCCTTGGTATATGTATGTATGTATGTATGTATGTAAGTGACAAAGTGTTTGATGAGCAGTATATTGCAAAGTCGTTTACGTAAAGACTTTTGTTTTGCACTCCCTGTGTCATTTGAGCAACTATGTCATTAAATGCCGCTCATCAATGGCAGAGGCAAGAGACAGTGACATTGCCCTATCAAGCAAGATAATGCCCTAGAGACTGATAATATTACATATGATCAGCGCCCAAGCCTCCTTTCCATTCAAACTAGGACCAAGGAGGACCAGACAATGGCTGCTGATGACTCAGCAGATAGACCTATAGGCTAGCCATTAGGCTTCCCCAAACCATCCCCCCTCCTTAGCTCACAAGGATGGTGAAATTGCAGCAAACTAGTTTGAGTGGGACTCGAACCCCACTCTGGCAATCGCCAGGCAAGGACACTACCACCAGATCACCACAAAGAGAGTCCCACTTAAAACACTACCCTGGAGAACACCACAGTCAAGGTTGTAAAATTTGAAATAAACATTCACTAAACGAGTTTGTTATGTTCTTCCACCAATGAAAACTAATAAAATTAAGAATGTGTCCTCGAAAACCATTATGATATAAGAACTTTAGTATTAAATGCCTTCTCAATGTCAAAAATTATGGCTACTGTGCTACAATATCGTTCAAAACCTCTACTTATATAATTTTCCAAGTGTGAAAGAGAGTCCAATGTAGATTGCTCTGATTGTGAGCCAAATTGCGTGGCTGATAAAGCATTATAACGACATAAACACCAATTCAGTCTATGATTTATAATTTTTGTCAATAATTTTCCCAACGCAACTGGTCAGTGAATTTGTTCTGTGATGATTTGTGTTACTGGGATACTTTCCTGACTTTGCTATTGGTATTACTATGGCATGTTTCCATGCATTTGGAAATAGATGTTTGGTCCAAATACGATTATAAAATTCTAAGATAAGCGCCAAAGGACTGAGAATTTTTATCATATCAAACTTTATATCTCTACCATGAGCCGTTTAACTACAATCTGATAGTGCAAATTCCAGCTCATCCTTGGTAAATCTTTTATCATAACAAATTGCATTGCAATTCAATGTAATTGCTTCCTTTCTTTACATGGATCGAAAGTGGGCGTTCAGATTAATACTAGTTATGCTTTCAATATTTCACCCAATACGATTTGAGATTGCCTGTGTATCATGAATTGGTAACTCTGTGCAATAATGCATGTCTTCCATGTCTGCCACAAGAATCATTAATCTTTCTAAATTTCTGCAACACCTTCTGCATCGAAGTATTTTCAGATATACTAGACACATTTTTGCCACGATATTATCTGTGCTTTCATTGCATATTTTTTAAATTAGCAGAAATCTTAATAAAACATGGTTTCAATAAACTAATTTTTATTGCTACATCAGTTACGGTGTTAATTAGATTTCCTAACGTTAGGGAACCAGCATTCATATTTTCAGAATTTTTATTTAGAGTTTCTAGTTTCCTTCCGATTGCATGCTTTTCCTTTATTGCTTGAACCAGTGCATCTGAAAACCTATGTCGGGCATTAGTCAGCTGCTTGTGTGATGAACTTTATAAAGAAATCCTTTATTTTATCATAAACTTGTGAATAATCAAAGGGGGCACAGGACCCATATTAACCATTAAATTATCTCCCGTCAGCTTTATTTGTATTATAACGTTGAATGGGAAGACTTGGTGCATGTCCTAACAGGGTTATTAATAGTATAGGGAAATGGTTACTGCTGTAAAGCTCGTCTAGCACGATCCATTCAAATTTATCAACAATATTGTAGGAGTAAAGAGTTAAGTTTATTAAGGAAAATGTTCCATGAGCTTTTGAATAGTGAGTGCTATTATTTCCTCGTTTAGAGAGCTCCTTCACAATGAAAGCAAAATGTATCTTTTACAGTATATCTGATATTAATGTACCAAAAATCATAACAATATTATAACATTGGACATGCCGAGGATGTAATTCTCTAACAGAAATACTCAAATGTCGAAACTTTATATATTCTGGTAGATAAGGAAAGGTAAATACAATCTAGATTGATTTATTGGTTTCTTTCAGATTTTTCAAATTTAGAATTATTAGGACACCTCATTAATATTTCCTCTTTTGAGAATTCATACAGATCTCTGCAATAATTTATTCCATTAACCTGATTAAAGTTGGGTGTGGAGCTTCTCCATAACATCGGATGGGGACGATGCAAAATTAGTAAGTAGCACTGCTTTTGTTTCATTGCCAGCTTTAATTAGCAAATATGACATCATTTCAAATTACCCTGAGGAATAGTGCAACATTTTTTAGAAATCCATAACCTTTAATCAGGGTTGTGGTGGCCGATGCGGTAACATCATTGACTGGTGAACGCCAGACTGGGGGTCGAGTCTGCTCAAATTCGTTAGTTCCTCTGTCACTACAACCTCACCATACTTGTGAGCTAAGCATGGGGATTTGGGGGTGCCTATAGGTCTATCTTCTGAATCATCAGGAGCCATTGCCTGGCCCTCCTTTGTCCTAGCTTGGGTGGAGAGGGGGCCTGGGTGCTGATCAGTCTCTAGGACACTGTCCTGCTCGATAGGGCAATGTCACTGACCCCTGCCTCTGCCCTTCATGAGCGGCCTTTAAACCTTGAACCTTATGCCCTTCCTTGTAGGATACGACATGCCCGACTGGTTCGGCTATGACTTGGCGTAATTTTTTTTTCACCTCATTTAAGATCACTAAATCAAATTCTGAGTTCCTAATATTGTCGCTACTATACGGCTTTACATGGCTAGAGAGGCGAGGGACTTCCTTGTTTTTAACTTTTATGAAGGCAATTTTAGCCTTAGACGGGTCTTCAAAAGTCAAAGATTTTCTAAATTCTGTTTGTCGTTTGAGAGTTTTAATTTCTTCCTTTAAATTTTCCCAAAAGGATTTAAAGGTTTAAATATTATTTCACAATTCATATTGCAGAAATTTCTACACATTTTAGAACCTTTATATTTTATACCCCCAACATTTTTAGACACTTGGGGTCATGGGGGAGAGGGAACAATACGTTCCGGTAGTATAACAATGGACACAATTATTTACGGAGTGATTCTTTTTATTGCCGAGGTCGTCTCCAAAATTTCCCTTACCCGAATTGGTAGAAATCGTCAACAGCGCCTAGGGGTACGGGAAACTTCTACTGTATTTATTATATTTTGGAAGTAAGGGAATAATGATAGAAATGAAAAAAAAAAAATAACATGTAAAAATATAAGTTTAAATGAAAGAAAATTTTAGACTGCCTGACATTCTAAAAGAGACCTCACTAGCCTTTCATGGAGATAATTCCTCCACCAAACTGACACCTGTGAGAGCTGACTCCCAAATGTTCACTCCCTTCTCTACCACGAATGGATGAAACAACTATGGTTCGAGTGTAAACTGAACCTACTTGAAGGTGTTGAGAGCATTTCAAAAATACAATAATTCCCACTTTAACCATAGTGGGAGGCACACCGGACAGAATGCCGAGTTCTGTCTAAAAAAAGACAGCCCAGCCCTGGAATCCGAGGGCCAACTTAATGCACAAGATAGTTCCGTGTGTTAGCATGTGAATACTGACACTCCCTTGGTCCAAACATTATCGAGTAGTTGGCAAGAACACAATTGTTTAAAGAAGAGGAAACTCCAATCCCAGCAAAGGCATCCCTTCCCAAAAGAATCTAGACAGTGAAAAGAAGAGAGATTAGACAGCAATCGATAAAATAAAAAGGAGATTGACGTAATAATAAGCAATACAAAAAGTATAAAAGAAGTTTTGAGTGGAAACTAAGGAAAAAATAGTTCCCCAGCATGAGAGTTATTTCTTCGACACAAGGCTTCAACACGAAAATGATATTCCGTGTTGAAGCCAATTGACTACGTTTAGTCTCTCAACAAGATACACACACACACACACACACACACACACATATATATATATATATATACGTGTATATATATATATATATATATGTATATATATATATATATATATATATATATATATACATATACACAAAAGTACTTGAAGTAATATCAATGGACTCACCTATATCATATATGGCGGAAGTAATAACTTCAATCAAGTCTCTTCGCTTTTCTTTTCGGGGCCGTGATACATATTTTATGTCATTACGTGTCAGCATTCACGATTTCAACACATAAATATACTCTCTCTCTCTCTCTCTCTCTCTCTCTCTCTCTCTCTCTCTCTCTCTCTCTCTCTCTCTCTCTCTCTCTATATATATATATATATGTATATATATATATATATATATATATATATATATATATATATATATATATATATATATATATATGTACATGAGGCCCTTTGTGTCAATAGGAGTAGGAGATGATGATGATGATGATATACTGTCAATATATATATATATATATATATATATATATATATATATATATATATATATATATATATATATATATATATATACGTGTGTATATATATGCATATATATATATATATATATATATATGTGTGTGTGTGTGTGTGTGTGTGTAAAAAAATGAAAAGTTTTGTTTGTAAGATGAAATAGACAATCTAAACACTGCAATGTTAGCGGATCCCTCAAGATCATAAAGACGTTCCCACACAAGGACATCTCGATAGTTACGTTCATGAAGTGAAAAGAAATTGCTAAGGTAACGAAGATGAAAACAGCAATTATTTTTAAGCGTGTCTCATATTTATGAAGAGTATCTAATTTCATATAATTTTGAAAATATAGTTTATAATTCATAATCATGTTTTATTAATATTTGACGCCCTGCTCTAAAAATTCAAACAACAAATGATTATATTTTACTCGATTTTTCCATTTCTTGTCAGCAACTCGTGAACATGTCTATGAACAAGTGGGCTGGAGAAGATAATTACTAAAGCACTTAACTAAAGTTTATTTAAAGTGTAAACCATCTTTAAGATACTAAGTATTTATTACTTTTTCGTACCTTGTAAAATATAGAGTTAGGTATTTCTACAGTTTTCCGTATAATGTGTTATGATACTCGGAGTTAAAGAAAAAAATATTATTACATTTGTGAGTGGCTTCATTAACATATGAAAAAGGGGAAAATTAAAAATCCCTCATTACTATAAGTCGTCGCCCACCTGTTGAACTAAACGTGGAAATAAGATCAGCGTTCGAATTCTGACACCGGATTCAGCTCGCTCTCTTGAAGCCTGTGATTGGTTACCACATTGCGTAGCGGTTCGACATATATCTACCAATACAAATGAGTGCATCACAGTAAAAGAAAACAGTATGAAAATAAACCATAAAGGTACTAGACTGAAAAATCGTCCCTCCCAATTCTGGCGCTAGATTTACATGAAGGTTTCGGTGCGTTTCCACACCATGTCACAAGTGCCAATGAAAAAGCAATACTTGGTAAGGGTGTGAATGGTTCAAGAGGGTGTGCGACAAATGCGAGGCTCTGTAAGCAGTGTGTGTCGACTGAGCGGTGCAGTGTGAAATCGGTATCAATTCTAAGAAATTTAAATTTCAAATGTAGTGTTTCTTATGGAGGATATCAGAAGTAACATAACAAAAGATAGTTGAGAAGTGTGATTAAGATTATTAATGCATTATTATGTAAAGAACAGTGTTATATAATTCCAAAATACGAGATAGTTTGGGAAGAATACTTATGTATTTACTACACAAACGGTAACATTTGTGGATACTATGTGAAAATTGGCGTTTATTTGTAAACAAAACATTATAAATTAAAAATCACGATTCTTGTTCCGATAAACAATGAGGTTCGTTGTCATCTAAATACAAACGCTCAACTACTTTTAAACTGCACTTTAGAAAATGCAGTTTTTCAATACATCAATTGTGTCATTATCTTCATCCGCATAGAATATTGAAAACATATTTAAGATCTACTTAGAATATTGAAAACATCTTTGGGACAAGTACCGACAGACGTGCATTTCATAACAGTATGAATTAGATCTTCCCAATCTTAATATCTTTTGGGATAAATCAATTAAATCAACATCACATCTACCACAATTGAAAATGATTTAGAAATTAAATACAATACACAGTAACTACGCAGTGATGAGAATTATTATCAATTTTTCCATTATCTATCCTCAATAACTTAGAAGTCCAGACGTAACTCGTCATTTGCCATCACCTCATTCAAAGAATTGTTAATCAATCAACTCACAATACTGGATAATCGAAGCTGAAATTCCCATAATTATGAAAGATAACATTTTTTCTCAATTACTTTACCATTTATTTCGTAGTCAAATGCTTAATGCCACATAGTCAAACTTCGGTAACTAATCCTCTTGTGCGAAGTTCCCGAAACTCAAACTGATTTATTGATTTTAATGCCTACTGAAATTGAGTCTTATGACCTAGCATTGAAGACAGAAAGACTATTCTGCACCCAGATGCAGGTAGGGAAAAACCCTGCAGTTATACAGTACTATGAGGAAAAAGTTAAGAGGCTAGATAAGATGAGAGAAAGGAAGCGGAAACGGAGAAAAAGCTGCAAAGACTCTTAGTCATTTTCACAGCGCATCTCGAAATGTGAACTGACGGCATTACCCTTCACCCCTCGGTTTGAAAGAGTTCCCAACCGATCATTGGGGACATGATGTATTTGACCCTGCCTACGACTGTTGGTATCAAACCAATTTCATCTATACAACCACTGATAACAATACTCTAGAGCCAACAAGACTGAATCCACACGTCATTCCTTTTATCATAAAAAAAATTGAGATGGGGTTTACCCTCACTAACTTCCCATTGCCTTTGTGCAGATAAACAAATTTTTATGTTTAATTATGTAAATCATTCTTATGATAGACCAATCGTCACAACATAAGAACAAATACTACTGGTTATACTATGACAGAAAACACGATATATATATATATATATATATATATATATATATATATATATATATATATATATATATATATATATATATATATATATCATACGCCTATTCACGCAAAGACGTCTCTATCTTGAACTTTTAAATCAATACCTCTTCATTCATCATATCCTACTTAACGCTTCCCAGTCTTCAGCCATGTAGGCCTGGGTATTCCAAATCTTCTAGTGCCCTGTGGAGCTCAATTGAAAGTTTGGTGAACTAATCTCTCTCGGAGAGTGCGAAAACCATGCCCAAACCATCTTGACTAACTCCCCATTGCCTTTGTGCAGATAAATAAAATCATAAAGACGATAGCTATTTGATTATTTAAATCATTCTTAGGACAGACCAATCGTCACAACAGAAGAACAAATACTACTGGTTATCCTATGACAAAAAACAAGATATATATATATATATATATATATATATATATATATATATATATATATATATATATGTATATATATATATATATATATATATATATATATATATATATATATATATATATATATATCATCTCCTACGCCTATTGACGCAAAGTCGTCTCTATCTTGAGCTTTTAAATCAATACCTCTTCATTTATCATCTCCTACTTCACGCTTCACAGTCTTCTGCCATGTAGGCCTGAGTTTTCCAACTCTTCTAGTGCCTTGTGGAGCCCATTTAAAAGTTTGGTGAACTAATTTCTTCTGGGAAGTGCGAAGAGCATGCTCAAACCATCTCCATCTACCCCTCACCATGATCTCGTCCACATATGGTACTTGAGTAATCTCTCTTATAGTTTCATTTTTAATCCTGTCCTTCCATTTAACTCCCAGTATTCTTCTGAGGGCATCTTCTCAAATCTACAAAATATGTTGGATATTGTTTCATTGTCACACCATGACTCATATCCATACAGTAACACCGATTTCACTAGACTGATATATAGCCTGATTTTTATATGTAATTTCAGGCGATTTGATTTCCAAATTTTACATAAACTAGCCATTGTCTAATTAGAGATCATAATTCCTAAATATTTAAATGATTCCACCTCATTAATCCTTTCTCCTTCCAATGATATTTTCATCTCCCCTTACATAATCCGTTCTGATCATCTCTGTCTTTTTTCTATTTATCTTGAGCCAAAACCTTATGAGATATTTCATGCATTCTAGTAAGCAAGCTTTGCAAGTCCTGTGGCAGTTTGCTCATAAGGACAGCATCATCAACATACTCTAGGTCAACTAATTTCCTGTTACCAATCCAGTCCAATCATTCTCCGCCATCCACAACTGTTCTATGCATTACAAAATCCATGAGGAGGATAAACAACATAGGTGATAACACATTCCCTTGGAGTTAATAGAACTCCATTAACATTAACTTTGCACTTGCTATGATCATGTATGGACTTAATAAAATTTACAGATTTAACTGGAACTCCATAATAATGCAGGACTTTCCACAAATTTGTCGGTGCACACTATCAAAGGCTTTTTCATAGTCCACAAATGCCATCTAAATTTTATACATTGCGGTACAACATGTCTTAAAATGAAAATTTGGGCAGCACAACTTCTACCTTTTCGAAATCCTGCTTGTTCATCTCTCAGCTTTTCATCAATCTTTCTCTCTAGTCTCTTTAGAATGAGCATACTATATATTTTCATGACAACAGACATAAGTGTGATGCCTCTGTAATTATTGCAATCAGTCAAGATCTTCTTGTTTTTCCCTTTTCAAGAACACTCCTAGCGCCCATGCAACAAGTTTTGCCTCTTCATGCCACATTTTACAAAATAATCTTGTAAGTATTCTGAGGGTCACTTCATTTTCTGACAAGATCATCTCAGCAGTTATTCCTTTTTTAATGATAGCTTTGACCTCTAACATACGGAATTCATTCATAGGCACATCAAGGTCTTCCTCAGCTTCATGTATATCGATCAAATTATTCCCTTCATATCTCCTATCCATGACCTCACTAAAGTGTTCCATGCAAAGTTGCCTTTCTTCCTCTTCTGTTGTTATAACAGATCCATCTCTCTTTTTGATGGTATGTGCTTCATTTTTGCCCCAGTAGAGATTTCATTAATAATTCTATGAGCAATTCTTACACCATAGCCACTCCCTTAATTCATAGCTTTGTCCGCCTCATCTGATTTACTGTCTAAATATTCTCTCCCGTCACTCCCGGCTTTTCTTTTGACCTCACTTTCAATACTGGAATACTTAGCATGCTCAACCTTGTAATTTTCATTACTTCATCGGAAACTTCCAACAATCAATTTCTGTCTGTCTCCTTTTTATAGTATCCCAAGTATCATTTGATATCCATGGTTTTCTCCTTGTAACTGCATGTCCCAAAACTTCACTACCAACTGACTGATATTTGTATTTAATATCACATCTCTAACACTGCAAATCAATCTCTACATTCAATTGCAAATGTTTCTCTGTGCTCATCTTCTAAAAGTTTAGTTGTATCAAACCTAGGTATTCTATCTACATTTCTGATTGGAGATTTCAGTTTTAATTTCAGTATGGCAAAGAGGAGCTGGTGATCAATACCAATATCTGCACCTCTATAGCTTCTTAAATTTCTCAGAGTCGTTCTTCTCTTTTTAGTAACATCTATGTGATCTATTTGATTTTTGTAATTACCATTTGGTGAAGTCCATGTATATTTGTGGATGTCTTTGTGCTGGAAAGGAGTAACTCCAATAACAAAGTCGTTTGTTGAACAAAAACCTATAAAATGTGCCCCATTTGCAACTCTGATGTACTATAGGCCACAACCTTATGTTAAGACCATAAGAGCTGGGATACTGTACAACCTTAAGCTAAGAACAGAAAAAAACTGGTATATAGCATCGTCTGAGCAAGATGAGTGGCCGTACAGAGAAACTCTAATTTACTGTAGGGTACAACCTCAGGCTAAGACCAGAAGAACTGAAATACTGTGCAACCTTAAGCTACGAACAGAAAAAAATGGTATGTATTATCGTCTACAACAAGTTGAACGGCTGTCCAGAGAAACATTAATGTACTGTAGGCTACAGCCTTATGCTAAGGACAGAAGAACTAGGATACAGCACAACCTTAAGCTAAGAATAGATAAAAAAATGATATATAGCATCGTCTGCAACAAGTTGAATGGCTGTACAGAGAAACCCTAATGTACTTAAGGCTACAACCTTATGCCAAGAACAGAAGAATTTGGATACTGTAAAACCTTTAGCTAAGAAGAGAAAAAATGCATACCCGGTATATGGCAGCGTTTGCAAGTTGAATGGCTATACAGAGAAACTCTAATGTACTGTAGGCTAACACCTTATGCTAAGAACAGAAGAACTGGGATATTGTAAAACTTTAAGCTAAGAACAGAAAAAATGTTATATAGCATCGTCTACAAGAAGTTGAACAGCTGTACAGAAAAACTCTAATGTACTGTAGGCTACAACCTTATGCTAGGAACAAAAAAATGGTATAAAGCATCGTCTACAGCAAGCTGAATTGCTGTACAGAGAAATCCTAATGCACTGTAGGCTACAACCTTATGCTAAGAACAGAAGAACTAGGATGCTGTACAACCTTACCCTAAGAACGGAAAAAAATTATATATAGCATCGTCTACAAGTTGAACGGCTGCCCAGAAAAACTCTAATGTACTGGTAAAGGTAGGAGAGACTCTTTAGCTATGGTAAGCAGCTCTTCTATGAAAAAGGACACTCCAAAATTAAACCATTGTTCTCTGGTCTTGGATAGTGCCATAACTTCTGTACCATGGTCATTCACTATCTTGTGGTGGAGTTCTCTTGCTTGAGGGTACACTGGGGCACACTATTCTATCTTATTTCTCTTCCTCTTATTCTTTCAAGTTTTTATAGTTTAGCTGTAAAAGATTTATTTTATGTTGTTACTGTTCTTAAAATATTTTATTTCAGTAATTAATGGAATTACTTCTCGTGTAGTTTCCTTATTTCCTTTCCTCACTGGGCTACTTTCCCTGTTAGAGTCCTCTGCTTTTCTAACTAGGGTTGTAGCTTAGCAAGTAGTAGTAATAATAATAATAATAATAATAATAATAATAATACTGTAGACTACAATCTTAAGATAAGAACAGAAGAAATGGTAAATGCATCGTCTACAAGTTGCATGGCTGTGTAGAGAAACTAATGTACTGTAGGCTAAAACGTTATGCTAATTACAGAAGAATTGGGGTACTGTACAACCTTAAGCTATGAAGAGAGAAAAAAATTTATATAGCGTTGTCTACAAGTTGAATGGCTGTATAGAGAAACTCTAATGTACTGTAGGTTACAACCTTATGCCAAGAACAGAAGAACTGGGCTACTGTATAATCTTACGCCTTAACAGAAACAAATGGTATATAGCATCGTCTGCAACAAATTGCATGGCTGTACAGAGAAACTCTAATGTACTGTAGGCTACTATCTTATGCCAAGAACAGAAGAACTGAGATACTGTATAACCTTACGCTAGAACAGAAAAAAATTGTATATAGTATCGTCTACAACAAGTCGAATGAAAGTCCAAATACCACTTCAAATCAATCAAGAATTTTCGAGGCTTATTTTATCATTAGACACTTCTTTCAGTATTGGAGCCCTATTCATCAACTCGTAATTTTCCACTGAGTTCATCAGTTTGAAAAATTCACTATGTTAATTAAGAAATGGATCATTATCTGGTAGCTTCTTGTATATTATTATGAGATATTGGTATAATATTGTAATAACTATTTTCTAATATCCAAAGCAAAATGTAGTCTAGATGACATATTACTGAATAATTTAACAATTCAATTAACCTAATGATATAATGTAGCAACACAGTTAATTTACCTGTACTTATATTTTTGAAATAATGTTAAATAAAACTAACATACATCATTTTAAGAAATAATTATCGTAAGTACAGTTATTAGATGGTAGGTCGAATAATACTTATACACTTATCATTTTATGCAAGAAGCGATATAGACATTATTATGAAAAATTACATAAGATATTTAAGAAGTAAAAAGGGTATGAAAAAACCTTAATAATTACTCAGAATGTCTTCGACTTCTATAAGCTATCCCAAGGCGTTTTTTCTTTTATATCAGTCATTTTTTTTCTGTTATGGAAAATTGTTTTCCTGTTATTGACTGAATGCAGGTTTGTAATGGGCTGACCAAAGATTTTTTCAAAAATAGTGCTAAATTCGTCGAAATAATAATAACAACAACAAAACGATCATATATATCACAGTCATACTATATTACAGGTTAAAAAGTAAATTTAAGGTTAATTGTAAATTTATCATCAAATGCAAAATGAATGTAAGGTATGGTTTTACCGATATTTTTGACTAATTTTTACCAATTTGGCTTTACTTTCTATCGGAAATATAAAGATAACGTATGTCACCCGCAATTAAGTCTAACAATAATCGGGTAATACAATGGAAAACTGTTTTCTTTAAGTGCATGAATACCAAACCTAGTGGTACACAGTGTTGCATCCAAACCTAGTCTAAGACACTAGGTCATACTTGACACAGGGCAAACTTCGACGCCATCCACAACCTGATCTATAAGAGTGAAACCATAGAGGAATACAGGGATGTAACCTAACTTGACCTTTCATAACCAAGTATACCAAGACTTGTCAAAGGAGGGTGGGCGGTGGTTTGGCCCCTGGAAACCCCACTTAACCTGACCTAGGCTACCTTACATAAGTGGAAAAAATTCTTCCATTACATAACTTTTGTACTAGTTGTCCTCCTTATTTCTCGTATAATCGTATTTTGTCTCTATGACAGTGGCTTCTCATTTTTATTATATGGTGTGTAACTGGTTAAACAATCATATCCGACAGAAAAAAATGTCAGAATAATTAAAATTGTATGAGAAACTATTGAGAAACACCATTCAACATTCAAAATCCCCCGTTGCTTAATTAATCACCATATTGTATGCATACACAAATTAAATATAAAATATGATATGGTTTCCCTGATATATTAGATGCAATTTTATAGCTGATTAGGAAAGATAAGTGTACAGTACTATATTTGGATGTGTAGGTTCCAAAAAAGATATTTTTTAAAAAGTAAGTTTTCAAATCTTGAAAAGGGGTTTCAAATATGATAATTCCTATAGAAAATATTTGTATAACAAATTACACCCCTAATATTGGGGCCTACTGTAGAAAACCAGTGTATGGATCTGCCAATTTTTTTGGGGGGATGAATATTAAGTACAAATAAAGTAGGTATCAGGGCAAGTGAATTGTTTTCCTAATGATTTATATCATAATTTAGGTTATAAGAGGGATACAAAGGTTCTGCATCCCTGTGCTCCATTTCAGGTTTTACGATTTAGTAGATCTAGCGACTTATGTTAAATTGCTTGGGCTGAGGAACGTCAAGTAAGGATGAATACCAGTAATTCACTAGTTTTTGTATCCCCTTAGAAAAATATTCTCCTACTTTAGTCCTGATTATTTTTAGACTTGAGGAAAGGTGGAAAAATTGTTAACTGCCAATTTCCGGGAGAGATAAATGTTTAATTCGTCCAAATCTTGCACAAACTACAATAAATCTATTTTATATTTGAAGACGATAATAATAATAATTATAATAATAATTATAATAATAATAATAATAATAATAATAATAATAATAATAATAATTATTATTATTATTATTATTATTATTATTATTATTATTATTATTATCCAAGCTAGTTGGAAAAGATGGATACTATGAGTCCAACGCCTGCAACAGGGAAAGAAGCCCAATGCAGATAGGAAGTAGAGAAATGAAGAATAGAATATACCGGTATATAAGAGGAGTAATGAAAAAAATATAGAATATTCTAAGATCAGTAACACTTAAATAGATCAATCATTTATAAACTATGAAAAGAGACTCATCTCATGCCAACCTGTTCGACAGGAAAGAATTTGTATTACGATTGAAATTCTGAAGTTTCACTGATTCAACTGCTTGATTATGAATTTCATTTTCCCATCTGTTCACAACTGGAATAGAGCTTCTAGAATATTCTGTACAATTGAACTCCATAATGAAAAAATCCAGACTGGTCGAATCAACTATATACGCAGTACTACATACATGTTAGGAATAGGGAATTTAATAGATCACGAGTTTATGTCCAACCAATTAAGATGAAAGTCGTCAGCTGGAGACTAGAAAGGAGAACAATAGTCGAAACATGGTAGAATGAAAGAATTAAAAAAATCCTTAGGACAGACTGATCACAATGCTTTTGTGAACTGAAAAAGAAGCAGACTGGATGTGTTTTTTAAAAGTAATCTTGCAATCATAAATCACACCTAGAATTTTAAATGAGTTTTATACAAGTAGTTAAAGAGACATTGCCAATGTAAAGCTCGGGATGTTGAAAAGCCACTGTCTTTGATTTACTTACAGTTTTGTCAGAGTTGAACTTCATCCCTCATAATTTCCACCATTCACTAATTTCAACTAGATCTACGGTAAATTAAGGGATTTGGCCACCATATACATTCAGAAGATGGTATCAATGCAAACCGAGTAGCATCATCTGCATATGTAACAAGTTTGTTTTTCAGGCCTAACTACATATCATGGGTATACAGTATGAAAGGTAAAGGGCACATAATACTACCCTGAGGAACACCAGATATTACAATTCTATAGATAATATGGCACTACCCTTTATGAAATATTACTTAAATATCTAATAACTATGCAAGAAAAGACATACCAACTCCCATCAGTTAAGTTTAAAAATATCGTTCTCATGATTAACGCAGTCAAAGGCAGAACTAAAATCAAGGCCAATCATACAAACTTCCTAACCATAATCTAAGGATTTTTGTACGTACACCCCTGGAAATTGTAAGAAGGGTATCACATGCTCAACTCTAAGACCTTTGAAAAAGTAAACTGTAAACTAGGGATACCTATTTACCTATTTAAAATTGGCCTCTACCATAAAACTTTGACTAAAGCAGACATAAATAAGGCTATATTTACTGTATCTTACCATATGGTAAAAGTAACTTCATACCAAAAAAAATACCTACGCTGCCTAGTCTCGTGTCAAATTTAATTATATAATTACACAAATAAGCGGGTTTAACTTTACCCAGGGCACCAGCCGCCCGCCGAGATACTACCGCTAGAGTTATGGGGTCCATTGACTGGCCAGACAGTACTGCATTGGATCCTTCTCTCTGGTTACGGTTCTTTCCTTTTGCCTACACATACATCGAATAGTCTGGCCTATTCTTCACAGATTCTCCTCTGCCCTCATTCACCTGAAAACACTGAGATTACCAAATAATTCTTCTTCACCTAAGGGGTTAACTACTGCACTGTAATTGTCCAGTGGCCACTCTCCTCTTAGTAAGGGTAGACGAGACTCTTTAGCTATGGTAAGCAGCTCTTCTAGGAGAAGGACACTCCAAAATCAAACCACTGTTCTCTAGTCTTGGGTAGTGCCATAGCCTCTGTACCATGGTCTTCCACTGTCTTGGGCTAGAGTTCTCTTGCTTGAGGGTACACTCGGGCTTACTATTCTATCTCGTTTCTCTTCCTTTTGTTTTGTTAAAGTTTTCATAGTTTATATAGGGAATATTTATTTAAATGTCATTGTTCTTAAAATGTACTTTTCTTCCTTGTTTCCTTTCCTCACTGGGCTATTTTCCCTGTTGGGGCCCCTGGGCTTATAGCATCTTGCTTTTCCAATTAGGGTTGTAGCTTAGCAAGTAATAATAATAATAATAATAATAATAATAATAATAATAATGCTATGAATTAAGGTCTGGTATATTCAATGCAGCAGAAATGGCAGATAGGTGAGGGCACCTGGTTTCAATTGGATTCCCCCAATGTATGCCATATCTTCACAGATCACCAGCTTGCCTTCTTTCTCCAATACAACTCTACTTCCTTACCATCTACCCTTGTCTTACGTTCTATCTGTTGGTATGTGCATAAATTTATGTATTTTCAACATTGTATCCGAAATTATTCTAACTTTTGTTCCACACCACCATACAGGTAAATAATTCAAGGCCGGTTTTCTGTATAAGGGCATTCCTACACTCATATACCAGATGATGGCACTACACACTTTGTGACGCATACACACACTCTTGTGATGGACCGTTCCCCTGCTTCAAGCGCGTCATATAACCACCTTCAGGTTCTTCTGGGATGGAGAGAGAGAGAGAGAGAGAGAGAGAGAGAGAGAGAGAGAGAGAGAGAGAGAGAGTATCTGTGGCGATGTGGCACCATAGGGGGAATCCGTTTTAAGCCGAGTGCCCTCTCCTCTCGGTCATTATTTGCTGCATTGACTATAGTAATCAATGCTTCCCTAATAATATATATAAATACACACACACACACATATATATATATATATATATATATATATATATATATATATATATATATGTATATATATATCCTGTCACACTGAGTGGCATTGCGCGAGAGGTCCACTCTGAAACCACAATCTCCTATAAACTGGCGTGTTAAAGTTAAAAATGAAGGAGGGGGTGGGTAAGATTGAACCTGTGTGTGCATATCTATCTAAATTTTTAGCCGACCTTTTGACGGAACGAGTACACCATTAAAGATATAATAGAAGGTGAAAAGTAAGCGCAGCTACAGGCCAATGGGACCCGGCAAAGACTTTCAAGTTATGCCTACAGTGCACCACGTAAGATGCAATGACGATATTAACACCTCAATCCTAATTAAGGGATTTCTCCTTTAACATTACGTTTGCTATGTGCCATTGTCCTTGACTATTTCGCCTATGTTTGTGCCCTACACACTGGAATTATTATTGAACGTTCAAGTTTGTACTTATTTCTACAGTACAATAAATATTTTTCTTACCAAAGCTGGTTATGTGGTACAAGACCCTTTATAGCATGCCTACATTCAGTAGGAACAAAATTCTAGGTCTATATCATAGTAAAACTGGTAGGATTTACAATTGCGGGAAAGAAAATGCAGTTAATGGTACACAAACAGTAACTACTTGAAATCATAAGAGTCAATAGTGCTAAGATGAACTTGAATTAAAATAGAAACTAAAGTTATCCAACAGCAAAACACCAGAACACAAACTTTAGCTATACATTGTGACGAAATAAAGAAAACATGTATTTGCACCATAATATTTCTAGAAGTCATAAAGTTTACTGTACGGTATTATTTTCAAAATGTAATAGCTATTCTGAACAAGGATGCATTCAAATGACGAAAGATTGTCACCTAATCAATCATTTGGGTTTGAGGCACAAACTTTTCCTCTACATTCTTCCCATTGTTTCCATTTCGACTAGGCTGGCTAAGAGCATCAAGTTGTCCGTTCCATTGGCTTTACAAACAAACACAAGTTGTAGATAGTAGGTTGGCCAGGGCACCAGCCACCCATAGAGTTATTGGGTCTTTGACTGGCCAGACAGTATTACATTAGATCCATCTCTCTGATTACGGCTCATTTTTACTTAGCCTACACATACACCGAATAGTCTGGCCTATTCTTTACATATTCTTCTCTGTCCTCATACACCTGACAGCACTGAAATTACCCTGACAGCGCTGAGATTACCAAACAATTCTTCGCTCAAGGGGATAACTACTGCACTGCAATTATTCACTGGGTACTTTCCTCTTGGTAAGGGTAGAAGAGACTCTTTAGCTATGGTAACAAATATAGGAGAAGGAAACTCCAAAATCAAACCTTTGTTCTCTAGTCTTGGTTAGTGTCATAGCCTCTACACCATGGTCTTCCACTGTACTTGGGTAATTTTCTTGCTTGATGGTACACTTAGGCACACTATTCTATCTTATTTCTCTTCTTCTTTTTTAATTTCTTTATAGTTTGTACATGAAATATCCATTTTAATGTTGTTACTGTTCTTGAGATATTTTATTTTAATTCTACATAACTTCTCCTGTAGTTTATTTATTTCTTTGTTTCCATTCCTCACTGGGCTATTTTTCCATGTTGAAGCCTTTGGGCTTATAACATCTTGCTTTTCCAATTCAGGTTGTAGCTTAGCTAGTAATAATAATAATAATAATAATAATAATATATGTGTCCTGTCATTATGTGCCACAAGGGAGATTTGTTTTGCAAGGTTCGTTCCTACATCAATCATAGTGCCCAGTTAGAATTATGTGACACGAGTTTTAAAATCTATAGAAAATATTTATTTTTTTCTGTAGACATTCAAGACGCTGCATAATCTGACAAATGTTCACCCACTATTTAATCTTAATACAGTCAGTTCCCCTTATTCGCGAGGGTTGTATAACCGAGATAGGCATGAAAAGCTATACTCCGTGAATACTTAAAACTTGCTGCCCTAGGATGGGTTAACTCATAACTTACCAACTCACTACCCATTGCCTATGTGCAGTTGACTAACACACTAAGTAACCCAGTCTACTGCCTAATATTGTTCTTGCTTGGTTTCTATCATAGTCTAAGCATAATGTTAATGAATGAACACATTTCAGTAAGTGAACAGTACATGTACACACGTATGCTACATGCTATACATGGTGAGACTACGGTACACATAACATAAGTCATCACCACACTTATACTTACATGCAATACGTACAGTAGCAAAAAAAATGCTGTTGTTCCTATCTAACAACACTCGCTGATACTGTAGTGAATCTTACTGTAATATATGTAGTCTACAGTACTATCATTATAGTTCAGCTTTATTAGCTGAGGTAACACTGGTTAGTGATCACTATTGCCATTCAAACTTAACGTACACGTATACTATGTTTACATTACTACTGTAAAGTACAGTATTTCGTATACAGTACAGTACTGTACAGTATTTAATATAACTATAATTTATAATGAATGCACTAACGAAATAAAAATTGAAAGAAAAAGTATCGGTACAACACCAATAACCGTTACGTACCAAGTTCTATGCAGTAAGCCTGAAGCATGATCTGTCAACTGTTTGGTGCGTGAGGTAACGAAATTTAGGTATCACATTTTATGCAAAAATCACATGTAATGGTTTTTTTTTTTTTTTTTTTTTTTTTTTTTTTTTTTTTTATGTCACAACTTGATTCTGCACAAAAAGATTGAGGTGAGAGATGCACCCACGAAGAAAGGTGATGCAAAACTGAGGCCGAGTAAGCGAGAGATGGAGTGTTGTGTTGTGTGAAAAAGGAAACAGCAAGAAGCATGCCGGGTGGAAAGGAACAAGATCGGTTTGAAATCGTCAGTTCGCAAGAATACTTATCACGAAACTACGAATATGTGATTTTTTATTTAATAGGTTATACAGTTCTCTGTATTGTGAATGACCCAGTCCGCTAAAATAGAACCCGTCAATAACAGGGGCTGACTGTAATATGTTCAACTAAACTAAACACTTGAGTCATCAAAGAAGGCTGATGTTGCCAAAATGATTAGCTCCACTATAACCCAATCTGAAGTGAGTTTTACAAAAGCTAGAGATATATTTCTCTGATGAATAAGTCACTGATGAAATTATATAACTATTACAGTAAACTGATTTGTTTAGAATTTGAGCAAATAAAATATCTAGAGGAGCCTTGTAACTATTATGTAAAAAGGAGAATATTTAGCATGTGACAGTGTTTGGTGTTGTTCTAAGGCTCTTACCTATGAGCAACATGTCAACATATAGATTTTAATGAAACCCTTTTCCAGGAGACTCTAACATCTCCGTTTCAGAATGACCTTATCTACAGGTATTTAGTAAAACGGGAATCTTTCATTTGCAAGTAAAAAAAAAATCAACATTTCTGGAGAAATTTTATGAGGCACTTTTATTTTAACATTTTCTAGACTCAAACTGAAACTTAATGGTTAAATCAAGAGGATGGACAAGACTATCATGTTATAAGAAATAGGTGTCAAATTAATGTAGATTCCAAAGATTCGTTTTAAAACAGGCGTCAACCTCTATAAGACCTCGTATACAAAAATGTCAGACAACCAACGAAAATACAAAAAAAATCAGAACTTTTTTAGACACATTCCTCAATCATTCTTAAAGAAAGAAAAAGTTAATTTCTTTATGAATTAGGACTAGGCCTACATAATTATTTCGTTCTGGTGGTATTGAAAAGAAATGAACAAAGTGGAGTGTAAAGTCAGCTGACATGGAAGACCGATGTATGAATGAAACTAGTTTAGATCCTATTAACAATATTTCATGGTAAACTAGTGTACTGTACGTGACCCGTCAAAAATGAAGGCTAAATAGATTTAACCCTTTCCCCCCACTCCCCCTTTCCAAATTACAAACAACATTTTCGGAAATTTGTGGGGGATTGTGGTTTCCGAGTGTACCTCTCGATGTACCCTCTCTCACCAGGGGATGACTACTTCTTCTCCCCCTACCCGAGGGATGGGGAGAGACCGAGTAGCCATACATTTGACAATGCCACTCAGCGTGACAAATATATATATATATATATATATATATATATATATATATATATATATATATATATATATATATACATATATATATATATATATATATATGTATATATATAAAACCAAACAATAGCTCTTTACTGGAAGATGACTGAGACTGTGTACTGTATGTGTATAAAATAAAATATCTTTTCTTTAGCAATTCTAATAAAATTTTGCAAGGAAACAACGCTTTTATGTTGCTGATGCAAACTATATCTTTATATATAAACGCAGGTATACCTATAACTAACAGTTTGCGCCGTGTTTTCACAGGGATTTCAGGAGAAATGTTACAGAAATACCGTCATCAGCTCCTCTCATTCATTTCGAATCAAGGCCCACTAATTCGTCTGTGTCTTCGCTTGATCATCTTATTGGCTTTTACTATATTCTGCCTTTCGAAACTTTATTCAGTTGCTGGTAAGAAAAATTATCCAGTTTACTTTCCAATTCCTTCACTTTTGATAGGAACTTTCCTGATGTAACATGAATATATCTATTTACAAATCTTTAAAATTTAAGGCAAATTTCATAGTCCTACATTTGTGCCTAGTCATTTCTTTTTCTAAATGACTTCCTGGCTTATCCAGTTACTTGAACGGGAATTCACCTGTCAAATTCAATGCAATAAACCTTTTCAAATAGAATTTGTCGTACCCTATATAAAGAACAGCTAAAACCCGTTGTTTATTTGTTAATTATACAATACCTGTTATGATAATGAATACTCACACTCGTAATCCTTTATCAATTTAGTTTGTCATAGATATTTTGTGATTTCTAATAAACGACCATAATATTTCACTTCACGAAACAAACTTCATAATCATCATAAGATGTTTCAAACGAAATACAAAATGTAATCTTCATCCCGTGAAAATAGAAAGAAACATTAACATATTAAGAAAAATTATTATAACAACGAAAAAACAGCATTTATTGGTTGCATGATTTCCGAATAAAATTTAGGTGTCCTTAAAACTAACGTTCATCTTCTAAAACTTAATACTAAACAAACCTGACAACTACTAATTTTTTAATTGTTTGTCTGAAGGCACTGCCGAAAAATACCTTTGGAATCCGTTTCGAGCGCAGAGGTCCCAAAAGGTGGAGCCAAAACATAGAGATCTCTCCCGCAATTTACCCCCTGAAGAAAATGACGACGAAATCCTAAATCAGGATCCTCGGTATCCTAGAACGAGGGACTGGCTGTGAGTATGAGTGAAAGATCAACAATTTAGCAATAGAAATATCTTTATTGCAGGCATTATGACGCCATATCATAATCATGGATATATAGCCATGCCCATGTTGTTACTGTTATCATTATTGTTAAGCTTACAGTTACTAACTTTGGTGTAACTTTTATAATAATTTTAATTCCTATACTGTTTTGCTATTGAGAACAGTACATCCAAGACTGCGACATGGTCGTCTATATTGCAATATTCGAAGACTAAGGTACACGGCAACTTTACAGACCTTGCAGCTACCTCCATACATTTAATAATTACTCTATGTTGGTTTATGAAATGCATCACTCGTTTAAACTGACCATCCCAGACTTTAAGAGACCATTAACTTCTAGCGCAATCACTCTCTCAGGGTGAAGGGATGGTGTTACGGTCCTCTATATCAAAACGTAGATTATGTAAAATCTACTTTAGTGTCTTATTCCCTTGATAATTAATTTGTCATGAAAAATAGCAAACCAGTAACAGTGAAAGAAAACAATAGCCAACAACTCAACAATAACTTTAAGATCAATAAAAGTTTTATATCTTACAAGATTAGTAAAATACTCACAGTTCACCTGTTAATAATAATTTGCTCAAATATTAAAATGATACATGGCAGAGATTTATGGCTCTATGCTGTGAGATTCAGATAATCACAGGAAACGATGAATTCCATAGGTCAACTATAAATTTACAGAACTCAATTCAAAATGTAAAAGATGATAATCAGGCACACAGCCTCTGATGATATTCGATCTTCCGAAAATTCATTGTTTGCTTCTATATTCAGCAGCATTGTAAAAGAAGTATGAATGTGTCATCAGAAACTGTCACAGAAAAAATGGCTCCACAAATACACTCAGTGATGGAAAAATCAAGTCTGTAATGTTAACGCACCTATCGTACTCTTTATATAATTGTTCAGTGGCTACTTTCCACTTGGTAAGGGTGGAAGAGACTCTTGTACCACAATTGTACATAATTCCTTTTGTATATATTATGCTTGTATCTGCGCTCTTCCCTCGCACTAAATAGAACCTGAATGATCATGTCTCCGGTTTTGCTCTGTAACATTGTCTGTCTCTCGAACAGGTTATGTCCTGTTGCCTTGAGGTTTTGTATGTAAAGGAGAGTGTTCCTTAATAAACAACTCAGTTGATTGCATCCTGCCTTTGAGTTCACAACCCTCTCTCGGCCCGTCACACTCTTTAGCCATAATAGTCAGGTTATCTATGAGAAGGACACTCCAAAGTCAAATCCATTGTATCTAGTCTTGGGTATTGTCATAGTCTCTGTACCATGGTCTTCTATTCTCTTGGGTTAGAATTTTCTTGCTTGAGGATAAACTCAAGCACACTATTCTATCTGTTTCCTTATTTCCTTTCCTGAATGGGCTATTTTCTCTGTTGGAGCCCTTGGGCTTATAGCGATCATATTTTTCCAACTCGGGTTGTAGCTGAGCTAGTAGTAGTAGTAGTAGTAGTAGTAGTAGTAGTAGTAGTAGTAGCCTATATCCGTTTTCTATAAAGTTCGGAAAAATTCCTGAGGAATACTTTAACATGTAATTAGCAAGGCTGGAGAGTCGATAACTTTCGAGAAATGACCAGAGAACTCTTTTCTAGCATGCAGAAATACCTATGATTTACAAATCATTTCAATATTCTTATCTTAATATCAATATTTAATATTTCAAAAAAAACCTTTCACATGTCCTATAAAATAATATAGATAAATATAATCTACATATAACAGATGGCAGTGTTTGTTAGTACTGAGTACCATGCTTCTCACAAGACCTGTCGTGAATATGTAAGTATTGAGATTCAAGTCATGAAGGTTTGTGGCAAGCATACATATTTTTATTTGTGTTAAATATGCCTCTTATTTGATTGTTTGCTAGTAATTAGCATGTTCATCATAACGATAGGGTGAAATCTGTTTCTCCCTTTGATTGCCATGGCTTAAGATATTGTACACTATTCTTTGCTTCAGAATCAGGTTGTTACTAAATCATAAGTAAGGCAACATTCAAGTATGGTAATTGTATACCATATTCTTCACCGATCACCTCAGTGTTATGGCAAGCAAGGTTAGCCTTCCATTTGTGACGTATGGAAACTCTTTAATTTCGTTAATAATTAAGACTGAGCAGGTTGTCCACGATTAGGCATACCCATAAAAAAATATCTCAGGTCTCAAGCAGGGTGGAGTGGCATTTTGGGGGATCTTTTGAATTTAAATTGGTCACAATTGTATAAAGGGGAGCTGTTAATCTTTGAAATCAATAGTTTGATAATCATATATTTTTCCAGTTCAAGTCCGCAACTGGACACAGATCTGCCCAAAATATTTACCTATCTGTAATGATCTTGATTCCAGATATGACCATATCTACTACTCTTACTACGATGGCGATCGGGTGTACACCAACCAAGAATACACTGGAGGAACTGTTTCTCGAAGCACGCACCACGATGAGCAACTCATGCTTTCACAGGTCCGGTATCAATGTAGTTTATTCCATTCGAAAGGATTTATTCATGATCTCCTTCGACCATTATCTTGCCACAGCTTATTGCAAGTTATAATTTTCTCTCTTGGCCCAAGAAGGGTTAAACTTAATGATCTAATAAAGAATTCACCCAGCAAAAACTATATAAAAAGGTCTATTCATTAAAAAGGACTTCCAAGCGAACACCATCCTTCTAGATATTAAAAAATATAGTCTATATTTACAAATGTAAAAAGTATGTGGATGAAATGATTTACACAAGAAGATTCGAGAGCATAGTCATACTTGAATCATAAGCCAAAGAAAGACTTATCAGGTCTGATGTTGGTAATTTTCTGCCGCTAATAATCAGTGATCATTACAGTTATGGTCGTTTAATCTTTTATTTAACAGGTACGAGAAAGAGCTATCAAATTCTTTAACAACAAGTCCCCTGGTAAATACTCAAAAGACAACTGTAAATCAGTTAGGTAAGACTCTCATGTGGTGCATTGTTTACTTTACTTTAATTAAAGGATGTTTTCCTGGTCCTATCACACAGGGGAACTCTATGCCCTACAGAATCTACAAGATCTGTTTGCTGTATACATCCATTATCATTATCATTACTTGCTAAGCTACAACCCTAGTTGGAAAAGTGTTAACTGTCAAATCCGCATTATCAAAGCACCTAGAAAACAAGAAAGTATTCACTTTCTTCTTGAAAACCTTAATATATTGTTTTTCTTATGTCCAGTGGGATGTTGTATAGTTTTGGCGTTTGTGCAATAAAAAAAGTCATTGCACAAGTGCCAAGCAACTCCTCTCTCCTAGTACAAGAGTCATTAATATTTCAAGAACAGCCTCCTAAACTAAATAGCCAATTATCCTCTGTCCCCATCCACATCGCTTAAGAAGATAATTTGGAATTTTCTTTCCCGAGTGCTATACTTCAGGTAGTCACTGGCTTCTCTGGTCTAGTCAAGACAGGCTGGTCTCCTCAGACAATTTGTATTTCAGTTTTAAGAGACTTTTTTTTTAGTTAACTTTATTTATTTCTTGTTTTTACATTTATCTATTTACACAATTTTCATTATAATTCCTTTTTTTTTCTTTATTTTATAATGAACGGTTTTTTTTTATTGAGTTTTGCTTAAAATTTTTTTTACCTCTTTTTTTAGCCTTAAAGAGGAGATGTGTCCCGAAACGTCAACACTAATAAACATGAGAGAAAATGTTCAGACTATTCGTTCTGCTATCTATTTTATCTCTGAAGCTCGCCAGGAGCAACGACCTACCTCATTATTATACTTTATTACACACACACACACACACACACACACATATATATATATATATACAGTATATATATATATATATGTATGTATATATATATATATATATATATATATATACATACATATATACAGTATATATATCATAAAATATATATACGTATATATATCATATTACATATTTCAATTATATATATAATATAAAAGAAATCATAATGTAAATATTTTTATATACGGTACCCAAATTATCTAGGAGGCTTTGGTTTTAAATTTCCATTTGGTATTTAGCGCAATTTTTAATCATCACGGGATTTATGATATAATATTTTGGACATTCTAATTGTTCAAATAAACTTCACACACACACACACACATATATATATGTATATATATATTATATATATATTATATATATTATATATATATATATATATATATATATATATATATATATATATATATATGAGAAAATTAATCGGCAGACTTAACGCACACATAAGTAAACTACCTAGAAAGTGTTACTAGTATGAAGCACTTATCACACACGATTTACAAAATCATGACGGTGGTGACACTCTCTTCAACGAGGAAATAAGCTAATAAATAATCAACCCCATTTCTGCAGCTTTAAAGAAAGAGGTTCCACTTGTGCGTTTAATGATAGGTTCTTCTGGTTTCAAAATGAAACAGGTAATGTGGGATTAATCCCCATTCATATGAATTGGAGGTTTTGTGAGGTTTAGTGGTTAGTTCCTTCTTTCTATTAAATCTTTGCAACCTGAGCAATAGCGACTCTTTATTAAGGCATATCATCATCAAAACATTGAGGTCCAGATATAAGAAAAGTGATATATAAATAATATTAAAAGTTGTAACATTTTATGTCAGCTCTTGTGTTTCTTCTCTTGTAAGGTATCGCACAATTCCGACGGTTGGTATCGAAGCAGACGTCACCTGTAACGACACAGCCTCAATGTCAGTGGACAGGCTGTCTGTTATGCTCCCTCTGCGACCGCCAAGGGTCACTTATCATCACGCCATTTCTCCTACGACGGCAATCAATATCATTATGCCTTTAAGAGGCCGAGAGGATAGTCTCAAGGTCGGTTACATCTCACACAAGCAATAAGGGGAGACTAATAGCAATATTCTTTTTTAATACTAATCTATCTTGCGACATTTCTCATGTAATTTCCCCCCTTTCTTAACATTATAAAACATTCTTGTCAAAATAATGATTTTAGACTAGCACACCGTTATGAAACTGAACTGAACTACATCTATAACGACAGTTTCCAAGGGAAATAAAAATGGCCAGAAATTATAAATTCAAGCCAGCTTCCCCCGAACAGTAGTCACAATCTCATAAAAATGTTAGCTGCAATTCTGTTCATATAGAGATCTCTTTACTCTTACACTTGAGAATATTTTCATGCATGTATGTTTACTTGATTTATTCTGAATTTTTTAATCCCCACCCCTTCATCTACATAGATTAAAATATGTTGCATAATTCTTTGTATTCTTTGGCAGCTTTTTATGACGAATCTCGTTCAGATTCTACGTGAAAGTCACATCCATGTCGGACTCACCCTCGTCTACTTTGCTGATGGAAACGAACAAAGAATGCGACAAATATTGAAGGATTCGGAGACGGAAATTACTAGACTAAAAACCCAATTCATCCTTTTAGATAGTAAAGAGTTTTCCCGAGGCAAAGGCCTACAGGAAGGCGTGGAACAAACGGACTTCCCAGGAGAAGTACTCTTCTTTTGTGATGTAGATGTTCTCTTTACGAGCGATTTCCTTAACAGATGCGTCTCAAACCCCGTTAGGGGCCATCAGGTAGGTGCTTGTGATGTGCACAGTGTTACGGTCAGCAATATCAAAACGCATGTCATGTCAAATTTGCTTTAATTTTTTATTCCCTTATTAATCGTTTTACCATAGAAAATAGCAATGCGGTAGCAACGAAAGAAGATAATAGTCAGCAAACATAAAAACAACTATAATCAAGAATAATGATAATATTTATATTTTACAAATTTCCAAAAGGAGTTTCCCGAACGCAGTTCAAATGTAAAAGATGATAATCATGAACACATCTTCTGATGATATTCAATCTTCTCAGATCGTCTTTTCTTTGAATATTAGCAACATTGCAAACTAGATTCGATAAACAGTGTCATGACAGCCGTCACAGAAACGTCTTCATAAGAGCAGTGTTAACTCTCAGAGACGGACGAAACAAGTCTGTTTAAATGCATCTTGCTTGCTTAAATTGCCTGGAACTTGCAGCCAAGCATGGTCTTTTGAAATAATGCAACTCGTAGAATAATCTACAGATGCATCTGCCGTACTCTATATATACGAGACCGGTTTTCTATAAGACTCAGGAAAGTTCCTGAGGGATTATTTTATAGTGAAAGCACATCTGGGGGTTTGGCGAATTACGAGAAATTTCCAGTCTTGTCAAGAATATGACACCTTTCATTTAAAAATAATTATAATATTTCTAATCGTAACAGCAACTTTTAATGTTTCAAAATAAACCTTTTATCACAGATCCTATAACATAAATATAAATTTAATTTACACATAAGACACAGTCATCTTACTTACCTACTGTATGCCATCAGGAGGAATCTTCTAACAGCAGCCTATCTTGAGGAGTATAGGAACTGAAAATAGAAAATCAAAATAGAGGAAACATTAGATATGATATTATAAGCCAAAAAAAAAAAAAAAAAAAAAATTAACGAAGTCCTTTTCAATTGATTTGGAATTATTGCAAAAGAAATGGGTTCCCAAGTGGAACCCACTGTTTACTGAACTGGTATACGGATATCATAAGTATTTACTTCTAGACGGATTTTAAATTGATTATTTTTTCTTATTCCTCCATTAACTAACACAAAATGAATACACAATGAGATAGTAATAAGGAGAATATAAAACAAAATTAAACTTTCTTTGAATCTCCGATGAAATGGATACATAGTATGCTAAAATTAAGGTCGAGTGAATTTTGTAAAAAAAAAAAAAAAAAAAAAAAAAAAAAAAGAAAAAAAAAAAAAATTCGGAATCCATATACAAAGGCACTTCCCCCAATTTTGGGGGGTAGCCGACATCAAACAAATGAGAAACGGGGACCTTTCCTCTCTACGCTCCTCTCAGCTAGACGAGGGACTGGTACTGCTAGGGTGCCACAGCCCACCCTGCCCACCCTCCCCCGTTATCCACCACAGATGAAGCCTCATAACGCTGAATCCCCTACTGCTGCTACCTCCGCGGCTATCCAAAGCGACCGGAGGAAGCAGCAAGGCCTACTGGAACTACGTCACAATCGCTCGCCTTTTATTCCTATCTCTAGCACGCTCTCTTGCCTCTCTTACATCTATCCTCCTATCACCCAGAGGTTTCTTCACTCCATCCATCCACCCAAACCTTGGCTTTCCTCTTGTACTTCTCCCATCAACTCTTGCATTCATCACCTTCTTTAGCAGACAGCCATTTTCCATTCTCTCAACATGGCCAAACCACCCAAAAACATTCATATCCACTCTAGCTGCTAATTCATTTCGTACAACCGTTCTCACCCAAACTACTTCGTTCCTAACCCCATCTACTCGAGATACACCAGCCATACTCCTCAGACACTTCATCTCAAACACATTCAATTTCTGTCTCTCCGTCACTTTCATTCCCCACAATTCATACTACTGTTAAGAAATCTACTTAAATAGTTGTCAAACCATTTAGGATTAAAACAAGCTGGAAACGAGCCACCAAGAACGAAATGGAGCTCAAGTTGATGCGTGGTTTGTAAAGAATAACAAATTAGGGTAGCTTACTTGACAACTGTGATGTGGAAGAAAAACCATTTGTTATTCTTAATAGCTATTGATATTACAAAAAAAAAAAAAATAGCGATAAAGGCATGTCAACACTTCTATGTACAATACATAAGGCATCACATGAAAAAAAACATTGCTAATAATCAATAGTTGGTCGTTACAATGCTGGAAAAGACATTTGGATATGATTGGAGAAAAACACATTGAGATGTATCGTCAATTCTTTTCAAAAGTTTCCGCTATTTCTTTGAAGTATTCTGTTCTCACTATTAAAATGTTTTAAAAGACGGCAATGATCTTCTTCCGTGCAGGTTTTCATCCCCATGGTGTTCTCTCAGTACAACCCCGAGTTTGTGTATCCATTGCACAAACATCGGATTCCTCCTCCACTACAACAAATGCAAGTGAAAGATGACCACGGATATTGGAGAGTATGGGGACATGGTAAAGCCTTTCGCAGTTTTCAATTATTGCCAAGGTCTGGCGAACTTACAATTTCTAATATATTCAATCTGCATATAATCATACTAACCGTCAAAATTCGTCTATCAGAATAACAACATAAAAACCATAAAGTAACCCTCCAGAAACTGAACAACGACCATAACACATTTAATAAAGACAATGGAAAAAACCAAAATGCTCAAATGGCCTGCTAGATCCTCCTTGCATTTCTTTCTTTTTCAAAAGGGATGGTGTGCATCTATAAAGACGACTTTAATAAGATAGGAGGCTATGATAAAGATCGAACCGGTTGGGGAGGAGAGGACCTTGCTTTTGTCAGGAAAACCATCAAAGCTGGTGATTATAAAATAGTGAGGTAGGTAACGTTTTCATTCCCATTTATTCGTAATTTAGTTTATATCCTTTTTTGACAACATACAATATTTCACTTTCACAAGAGACGCAAACTAACAGAGAGGTTATTTTTTGTGAACTATTTTTAGCGCTAATTTTCATTTTTTCACCAGGTCCTTGGAACCGGGTCTTTTCCACCGGTACCATACGAAAAAATGCGATGACTCTTCAAGATATTACTCATGCATGAAGGTTTGTATTGCATTATATATTTAGTTGTTTTAATTATTACACAAGAAACAATGTAAAATAAGTAATTATTACTATCGCTGTTACTACCATTAATATAAAACAGTATCATTATAATTTATATATATATATATATATATATATATATATATATATATATATATATATATATATATATATATATGGTCATTAGAATTGGAGTTTATTGGGAAAAAAACCAGACAAGTCGCCAGAAATTACATATAAGAATCAGGCTATATATCACTTTAGTGAGATCGGTGTTAGTGTACAGACATGAGTCGTGGTGTGACAATGAAACAATATCCAACAGATTTTGTAGATTTGAGAACTAAGCCCCCAGAAGGATATTGGGAGTTAAACGGCAGGGCACGATTAGAAATAAAACTATAAGAGAGATTACTCGAGTGCCCTACGTGGATGAGATCATGGTGAGAGGTAGATGGCGTTAGTTTGGGCATGCTCTTCGCACTCCCCAAGAGAGGTTAGTTCATCAAACGATTAACTGGGCTCCACCAGGCACTAGAAGAGTAGGAAGACACAGACCTACATGGCTGAGAACTAAGAAGCGTGATGAGTGAAGAAGTATTGAATTAAAAGCTCAAGATAGAGAACGAAAGGCGAAATCTAACCGAGGCTTTTCGCATCAATAGGCGTAGATGATATATATATATATATATATATATATATATATATATATATATATATATATATATATATATATATATATGTGTGTGTGTGTGTGTGTGTGTGTATAATATTTCCTGTCTCGTCAGGGGGAAAGGGGTAGCCATGCCCTAGTGACTGGGGGTACCCCGAGGGGTAAATTCGGAAACAGCACACCCATAAATTGCCGAACCAGCGAGTTGTAGTTAGGAAAGGGGGAGGGGGTGGGAAGAGTTGAATCTGTACGTGAGTATATCTCTAAATTTAGACTTTTTTGACGGGTCGGGTACACTAGCATACATACACATATATATATATACACACACACACACACACACACACACATATATATATATATATATATATATATATATATATATATATATATATATATATATATATATATATATATATATATATATATATATTACAGTACCGGCTTACCAAAGTTTCCAGGGGTGTAATATGCAACATGAGTAAGGAAAAGTGAAAAAGACACCTTTGGAAATCATTATCAAAATTGTGCACAGAGAGAGAGAGAGAGAGAGAGAGAGAGAGAGAGAGAGAGAGAGAGAGAGAGAGAGAGAGAGAGAGAGAGAGAGAGAGAGAGAGAGAGTTACATAACCAGATTATCCATTTTCATTGCAGATGAAAGCGTCGAACGAGGCATCAAAACAATCATTTGGATTTTGGTATTTTCGGCAAAAAGAAAAAGTCTCGGTCTATGGAGCTTTGGCTGAGGGCAACCAGCCACACTATCACGATGAAATGGAGATAGACCCAAGGGAGGAGAAAGAAGCTGCACATGTCTCGGAAAACATTAGAATAGTATCCCAGTACAGATCTCTGTGGGATGGCTTATGCTTGCTTGTCTTAATATGTATCATTGGAGTGGATATGTTTCTCATGATGCAGAACTTAAAAATCACAAGAAATCGAGGGCAGGCAAAGGAAGTCTAGCTTCAATTAAAAATTCTGCCGAATAGCGAGTATCATTCACATATAGCTAACCTGCAAATGAACATTCAACTGAAAGTCATCCACTTTCCTATCTCTGAAGTTGGTGCTTAACATTGTCTAATAAAACAAGGATTTTTGCTTTTAAAGAGCAAATTAATTCTTTGTAATAGGATCCAAGGTCCATTAAATAAGTGTATTTAAAGGACCTTGGTAATATCTTTACTGAACCTTACTGTTTATTTCATATAGGAGGTAATACTATTCTATTTGTATAAAAGTTAATATACAATATAATAATTTCATTTCAAATTCCGATTCATCGTTTATTGTCTTTTTTAATAATTTCCGTCGAGAAAAATCAAACAAAACCCCCATGAAGTAGGTAGAGACATCCAAATAGACCAACCATTTAGCGATCGGAATTACAATGGAAAACGCAAATTTCTTCCAAACATAAAATATATCATAAAATATACCGATGATCAGTTTATTAAAACAGAATGCAAACAGGTAAAAATTAGTGCAAGCTACAAGAGTTAACGAGTCCAGCCTTAATTTTGGATGATCAGACGTCTGCGTCTGGGAATTGAATGTTGATGGTACCAAGTTATTATTTAGACCGAGAATTGTAGGGTATCAGCATCCCATAATGTTATAACCATTGTCTATAGAATGTATTATATGGACATTTTTACAGACATTGGTTAGAACATTACAACGTAGGTTAATACATGTACTATCAGCCACAAAGAATTTTCGATCATTGTTATTCAATTATCATCATCCTTCTTTCTTAATTATCCCGCATTTTGATTTGATTAACATAAATGCCATTAAATTGCACTACAAACTCATATTGACAGATAAAAAATTACTGGTCACTCACATCTGTAGGCCTAGTTTTGGAATCCTTCTTAGTTAATACAATCAAATAATAATAGATAGACGTTCGCATGGCAGAAAATAAAAGAGCAAAGGTTAATTTGTGTAAACTGGCTATTGCGATATAAGAACTTAAAAAATTAATATATTCTACCCGCAGTTCTTTTTCACAGATAAGAAGGGAATTGTTATTCTTTTTCTGAAGCTAATCACTTTCTTGGTTTAATATTTTACGTTTCACCTATATAACACATTATGATTGTGTTAGAGATCAGCATGAGTGTCCCCTAGACGGTCCTAAATTTAGCGTAATGCTAAAAATCACAAAAAAATTCAAGTTCTACCGTTGGGCTGGTATTTACCTTTTAAAGTTAGTGGAATCTGGTGTGGACAGTGGACACTCGGACGTGACAATTTTACCCGACCTCAACCGGAGAGACGAGTCAACACAACACGGTCTTCCCACAGTGACTGTCTGGCAGTAGGTTAGCTGCCAGTGAGTGGTAATCGCCGTCCCTTATCGGAATGGAAACTGCTTTAAAGTGCATAGTGTGGGTTGTGTATTTGGTAGTAAAGGCATTGTGGTATTATAACTACAGTGCGTTTCTTTCTGAAGGATGGCGTGACACCTAGGACGTCATTTTCAAATTCGGACGAGGTAAGTATAATAATACTAACTTAAACCTTAAAACACCTATATGCCCATAGAAATTGCTTTATTAAGATTTGCCTTACACATTGCAAAGCCTAGGACAGACTCGTATTGTATCAGGAGGCCGTAGTAAAACCTGTATACAAGGTATGGTTATTATCTCTTGAAAGTACTGGGAAAATTGTATTTTGAGTTTGTTTGTAATACAGATTATTTGCTTATTGCCCATACTGAAGTTAATTTGCAATGCAAAAAATTGCTTGTCCTACTTAACTTCTTTGCCACCAACGTTACAAGTTTGAGTGTATCGATTCGTTATGATAAACAAATAGGCTTATCGGTATTTTATGAAGTATTAACCAAACCAACATTTATATCACGTCATCACTGGATACGAATCATAATTCAGTGTCAGGATTATGACCAAATACAGAATAAAATATGCCAAAGCTTTACGTTACAGGTACTCCTATAAATATCTGAGTTTTGATAAACGGATTAAAACGTATTTTTATCTTTCATTGCGGTAGTGCAGGTTTCCCGAGATACATCGTTCCCTTGGTTGGGTTAGGCAGCGCAGTGGAGGGATTATTGACATAATATTCTGTAGTTCGCTTGTGTGCGTGGATTATCATCAGTCAGACTCAGTTGCCCAGACGTAAGTGGATAACGAACCACCTCAATCCTTTTCTGTGCAATTCTTGTTCAAACATTACAGCAAGATCATAAAGAATTACACACAGCAGTGGTTAAAATTCAATATTTATCAGCAACAGGCAACTGGGCTAATGTCTTTCCTCCAACCTCCACCCATCCATACACAAGACTTTGAACTGAGGTTACTGTCGATGGTAGCCTATTCTCTGGTTAAATCTTGCATTTCGGATGTAAGCTACTTTGTTGTTATTCAAATTTAGAACCGTAGATCAACAACAATTTACTTTTTTTCTCCTCTAAAAGCTACGTTATCTTCCTACAATTGTTCCCAAATAGGAAATAGGCCTGTATGAAAGAAATATTGCTCTATTTGTAGATGTATTAAAATCCTGACGGGACTTCATTGTTCAATTTTCTTACTTTTAGTATCCAAGTATTTGTCGCAATTGTTGGGGACTTTTTCACCATCAGTGTGTGTCATATCCTGCCACGTGGCAGTCACGTAGGCTATATGCCTTTCACTTTTACAAGAACACGCAGAGATTAGGGACTCATGCACGGCAAGATCCTCGTTCACGAATCACGTCACTGAGCCTGTTCCTTCAATGCTGTTATGCCGGTATTCTTGAATTTATAGGAACAGACTCGATGGCTAAGAAGCGCACTTTTCATCAATATTTCTTTATTTCATGATTTGTAGATTCTACGTCATATATTTACTAGTGACCACTTAACCACTGTATATTTATTTATAATGATACCATTATTAATTATTTTAAAATGTCTTGCTTTGAATACATTTCATTTTTATTTATTTGGAGAGCATTGATTAAATTAAGTTTAGTAATTTATCGTAGGGAAGTTGATTTTAGATAGTGAAGTGAAAGTGTCCGAAATCCCTTTTTGGGTGATTTTATAGTTAATACGACCAAGTTACAGGATGTTACTAAGCATTATGATTGATAAAGTGTCACAGATGATTTTTCACTATAAGATTATTTATTATTTTAGTAGTTATACATGCTGGCATTTAGATAAAAAGTATCAATATTTGATTCACAAATGTGTTATTTGTCGAAAAATTAACTTTAGGCTATTTAGCTTACTAAGGTTTTTAACCCCGGGTTACACTTTATCAGAGATGCAAGAGTTCATTAAAAATATCGTTTGGTCATATAAAGTTATATTTTTATTCAGTTTTTCTGCTATGGAGAAACGCAAATGGTCGTTATTTAGAGAGTTAATTGTTTCACAGTAAATTAATTTACGCTAATTGTATTTTTTTGTATTAAATAACGCCATTCTTTGTTTAAGACAATTTAATACTTCTCATTAATAAATCATTCTCTCTCTCTCTCTCTCTCTCTCTCTCTCTCTCTCTCTCTCTCTCTCTCTCTCTCTCTCTCTCTCTCTCTCTCTCTCGGAGTTTTCTTTTCCTACACAATAGCTGTAGACCGGGAGCCCAGGGCATTTATTCGTGTGAAAAGCGGCAAAAGGTTCAACATTATTATCATCATACTTGACCCACATATAATGCATTTCTGTATTGCTGCCGGTGCTATGACCACCAAATACCTCATAATAGGGGGCGGGGTAAAAAATTACATTTATTCATGTGAACTCTGGCAAGGCTAAAAGTAGTTTAGAATGGTGCACAGGAGCCTCCTGACAACTGAATGCATAATGAAAGCCATTTTGGGGGGGGCGTTGCCCCATCCCCAAGGAAAAAAAGGACATTTATTTATATATGTGAAAAGCGGCAAGGCTGGAAATGGTCTCAATTTGACATTTGAGGTCTCCTGCATACTACATGGATAATGCATGCCACTTTGGGTAGGGCTTTGACCCCGATAGCAACCCTAAATTAAACCCAAGGCAAAAAGGACATTTATTCCTGTTGCCTACGGCAAGGATGGAAATGGTTTCAATGTGTCCTTTGGGGTCTCCTACATACTAGATGGACTATACCAGCCATTTTGTGTGGGGCTTTGACCCCGACAGCAACCCTAAATCAAACCCAGGGCAAAAAAGACATTTAATCATGTGGCCAGAGGCAAGGCTGGAAATAGTCTCAATTTGTCATTTGAGGTGTCCTGCATACTAAATGGAAAATGCATGCAATTTTGGGTAGGGCTTTGACCCTGACAGTAACCCTAAACTAAACCCCATGGCAAGAAAAGACGTTTATTCATGTGGCCAGCGTCAAGGCTGGAAATGGTCTCATTTTGTAATATGGAGTCTCCTAGAAATTGTCTCAAATACACATGGGCAATTCTGGGTTGGTACTTGCCTTTGATAGCAATGTTATTTTAACTCCATGTCAAAAAGTCATTGTTAAGAAAACTGGCAAGGTTGAAAATTAAATTAATTTATGCCATCATACTCCTTCGTACGTTTTCTGTGCATGAAAGGTTGAAAGTTTGGGGAAAAAAATTAATTTGAGTATTAAGAGATCCATATGCGGCGGTACATTCACTTAAGCAAAAGTAGAAGAAGCCCTATCTTTACAAGAAACATTGTTCCATTCCTCTGATGATGTACTAGAAATATAAAAAGTTTGTTGAAACTGCTCTCTTCAAAGACCTGCTAGTGAAGTATGAGGAATTTTTGAAAAGTCTCATGGATGGTCAACATGATGGCACAGCAGCATACTGGGCAATCTATGTATACCTAATCAACAGTGTAAACTGGGTACTGAAGAGAGCAGTGTGTGCTAACAATGTAATGAAGTACATTAAAATCCTGCAATATGTTATAGAGTTATTTTATCTAAATAGGCTAAATCATGCAGGATGGGGATATTTTCCTTATAAAACTTCCGACAGATGAACTATATAGCTGTGAACATTCTATAGGCAGGGGCATCCTCTATCTGACACACCAGTAAAATAATCAATATGTGCAGTTGATCTAACTTTAGAGCAGACTGTTGACATGGATGCTGAATCACCTATGAGAGGAATAACTGCTTTCAGAAGCACTCGAAAGGTTTTCTTCAGAAGATGATCTGTTACATTTTCTCAGCGTGGTATGGCCTTATCATAATTCCGTCGACTTGTAGACCTTCAAGAAACAACCAACCAGTGTGACAACAATAATATTGAAACTCTTCCTTGAGTCATTAGTGATACATGTAGCCCATTAAATACCCAGTAACCAGATAAACTATTCAAGGTTGTATCAGATAAATAAGCAAGGGAAGAATCAAAAGTTTACCTTTCAAGTATATTGAAGCTTGGAATAAAAATTCAATTAAAATTGAGACTGATTGTGAAGCGTACAGTTCAAGATTCCTGAAAACTATAACCTGAAAAAAGGTGTAATACTTTGCCACAGAAAATGCCAAACCTCTACGTTCTTGCAAAGATAAAAATAAAACAGCAGGAGCCAGAGATGTGTTTACTATAATTCTAGCTCTGGAAAGTAAAACATATGTCACATGTGACCTTCAGCACATTTTAGCTTCCCCAATTATAGATGTGCCACTTTCCTTACTCGTAGTGATAGAACTCCCAACAACACAGACAAGGCAGCGCACTAAACTGCTCGAGGGAAACCCGGACACAATTTTGACTGACAGCACTCCCCTACCAGTCAGCGAAAGTGTGGTTGATGATAAATGCATCCTGCATAAAATCTTACTTTGCCACAGCCAGTCAACTTATGAAACTATGGCCAGAGATTTGCTTGCCAAATTAAGTTCCTTTAGAGGGGAAGATATTGATCTTGTGCTTGATAAGTATATGTCCCCGTCAATTAAAGATCACAAAAGGAAACGCTGTGGTAGATGGAACCAACCCATGTTTGTTATCAGTGGACCAGATCTAGCACAGTGACAAAGTTCATGTTAACTTAGACAGAGTTTGGAAGTTGATGAGCCAAATCACCTACAGGCTCAGTATGAAGAAGCTGACACATTCATTGATTTCCATGTGTGGAGAATTCACACGGGCCGTACATTATGGTAAGGTCGTCTAACACTGATATGTTGATTATCCTTATCCTTATCATATGGTTTAGGTAACCATCATAATTACATCAACATTTTTCTTATTGCTGTTTGACTTGAAGAAAATAACTCTGGCCTGACTAAAGCTCTCATAAAATTTCATGCCCTTACTGGATGGGATTTTACTTCAGCTTTCAACAGACTGGGAAAGGTAAACCCATCTCGGCAATTGGATGCAATTACTACAGAAATTCATGTAAGAGACTTGCGTTCCCTGACAACAGAAATAAACATGATCGCTGTGACTTCTTGTGTGTGTGCACTGTATGGTTTTAGCAAATCATACACTAATGAAGCAAAGTATAAGGCCTTCATGCTTACGTGCAGGGTAAGCAAACAGATCCACTAGCAAGAATGAAGCTTAACTGTGCTTCCTTTCCTAAATGCTATGAAACAACCTATGGTTCACTGGAAACCCTGTCACCAGCTTTATAACAAAAGCTGACAGTGGAGAGGATTGGGACCGAATGATGGCTGAGGAGGACGAGGATTCAGGCAATGTATAGAGTGAGGATAGTGATGATACCGAGTAAGAAGACAATTAGATATTTCCATTTCTACTGTACTTAGATTATTTTTAGCTGGTATTAAATTCAGTCATAGTGGCTAATAATCTTCATTCATAATACAATAGCATTATACCTCTGTATTATACGAGGATTAGGTTTGAATCATTGGCACTATCTTTCATTTCAAAATTTCATAAAGGCAGAATGAACAAGGAGAAAATATGCAGGCTTATTATCAGCAGCAAGAAAAAAAATAGATGTATTACATCTTCCTGAAATGCTTAAGACACATAATTAAGATTGGATGTGATAGGCCTTGAGTTTCTGATAATAGTAATAGTTGACTTTGTGTGGTGGTAATGTAATAGTTATCATTCGCATATAATCATCTTTTTGGGCTCAAGCCATGGCGTCCTGATGGAAGGATCCTTTTTGGTAGCTTCCTTGGGTAATCACTACTAGGATTTTCCCAGAGAATTAAACCACAGGTTATCACAGAATTCTAACTTCTGGAGCGAGTATCCTAAAGGTTTCCCCTTAAGACATCGTGTAACAACAGGGGACACGCATGTATAGACGTGCCACATAGCTATCTGCACCCCATATAGAGTTAACGCTTCAATATGGCGGACAGGGAGTGGCTGGGAGCTGAGCCGCAGCCGATCTAGATGTGGCGATATCGGTACTCGCGATGTAAACAGACGGACGCCATTGCTTTTGATGACGTCACGTCCGTCCTCATTCCTTTGCTAGTAGCTCACTCGATTGGACGTATTTTTCCCTTTGTGCGACTTTATCTACTTGCATCCTCGCTATGTCTCAACCGTCAGCTTCACCTTCTTCTGGAAAGTTGAGTACAAAGGTTAAAGTATTGTTTAAATAAGCTCTGGCCTTAAAGTAAATCTTACTTTTCGAGATATTTGCATAATTGTGGCAGAGCTTTGCCAGACCGGTCAGCGCCATTTTATGACGCTACTGTTGCTCGCATGCCTTATTTAGTTAGCCGCAACAGCCTTACCAGTATATAAATTACTAATCAGCGCTATTAGTTATTTAGTCTTCATAGCTAGGAACTTTATATCGTGTTTTTGACGCATTAATTAGGGTCTTCGCTGACCCCATACCAGTAGGCTTTGATTAGCCCTTAGGCCAGTGAGCCTATACCAGTGTTAATGCATGATATTCCAGTGATCCTAGTGTTAGTTATGAAGATTTTGGCATTATTTTACAATACCATTGACAGTGATGCAAGTGTTTTTCGCCTTCAGGGACCATATAGGGGGTAGGTTATCTTGAGTGCCTTGCTAACCTAACCTTATGATAGGACCCCTATATGCTCTCTTCATCCCTAGCCCTAGGGCTTCCCTCTGGTAATCTTGTATCCTATTACATGTGATAGGACAAGACTCCTCAGAGTACTGTATCGCCTCCCCACCTAAGGGAATGACCCCTCCCTTAGTGTTGCGGACCTTAAAGGTAGGATCACCTCCTTTAAGCTGAATCGGTCCTGGACCTTTTCCTTGCGATACGTCTTCTCCCTTCCTTGATTAGGGTCTAACGACCCTAATCCAGGTTAGGTTGGGAGGGCTGGTTTATGTACCTTGCTGAAATATACGCGTGCACCGTTTTTCAGTTGGTCCACCTACTATAGGTTAGGGTGAGCATCTCCCTTCCTAGGTGGCCGCTCTGGTACATAACCCATCCTTTCTTATAAGACCCTTTCCCCCCCCCAACCTATCTCTTGCCTAGCCTAACCTACCAGTAGGTTAGGCTTCATATGTCCCCTGTCCTACACTCCACCCTAGGCTGGAGTGCTGGACCCCGTGGTGCTCCCAGTGTTGTCCGCTCTGATACATAGTCCCTCCATAGTGCTATGGAGTCAGTTATCATTTGGTCGACACGAAGAGTCTCCACCCCTTCTTTGGGTACACCCTGTCCTCTCTTGGACTGCCTTAGCCCCGGCCATTGCGGCTCCTGCTTAGGATGATAGATTCACCTCTATCATGGTGGTACCTTCTCCAGAGGTGTCTTGACTAGGCTAGTACAGCCTTGCCATCCCACCTCCATCTTTGGTGCTTGTCCCTTGCCGCCTCTACCCCGGCTTTACCGCCACTACGGGTGACTTCCTTATCCTTGCCGCTTTCCCCCGAGTACCGGGGGATCGCCGCCGGTCGCCGGCTTACCGCCGTGGCCTCTCCATTCCCTCATAGCCTCGGCACACTGCCGACCCCTCCCGGAGTGCCGGCCCCCGGCCCCGGCTATGCTCCTTTATCCTTACCCCTGTCACCCTCCGACTGCCTCCGGCTGCCGGAACCGCCGCTCCTTGCCGGCGGCCGCCGCTACCGGCTGCCGCCACCCTGGCTTCTTTTGACCATAGAATGATCATTCTTGAATGCCAGAAACTCTGCTCGAGCGGCTTCCGGCGTGCCGGGGGTATGCCGGACCAGTCCGGAGGCGGCAAGATGCCTTGCACCCCTTCTCTCAGCTATCTTTACTAGCGATAGCTCCTAAAAACCGCACCTAGACGGCTTGTTAACGCAGACAAATTGGTACGGAATCGTACATTTTGTTCAGTTTTCACTCTGTCTTCTTGCGTGTTTCATCTTTCCAGCACGCTACGTGTAATTGGCACGTCTGGTTGCCGGAACCTTACTAGGATCTCATGATCCCCAGACTTTCTTGATAAGATTTCAAGCCTAGTCTATATGGTAATTCTAAATGGAATTCCCATTATCAAGACACCTTCCATGGAGGCCTACGGCCACCTGGGACTGTCTGATGCTACGGCAACCAGCCGGGCGGGTTACACGAGGCATGCGTCTGTCTCCTTTCACCCACCCTTCTGTGCATCACAATTAACTTATGTTAATATTAACTTGTTAATAATTAACTTTATATACGAGCCATATTATGACTCTACAATACTCATCGTCTCTTTCTTTTACAGGAGGAGTACGTCAAGTGTGACCACGACTTCTGCGCGGTCCGTCGGCCACACTTTTATGGACACACGGCGTGTAGGACACACGCCCCTTGTGCTCACAAGAGAGGCGATCTCAAGTACTGGGGCCCCACCACCTGTTCGGTCTGCCAAGAATGCCTACAGAAAGCATTCTATGACCCTCCCTCAGCGGAGATTCGGGACACTGCTCGGGACAACCTACGCAAGTGGGTACGTGGCTTTCAAAAGAACGCCACTGGACCATACCTAGCCACAGAAGAAATGAGGTCTTTGCTGTTCCCAAAGGCCTCACCAGACTCAGTGGTCCCAGTTGAACAGATCCCTGTCGTCCAGATCACAGTGGAACCTGATACTGTCATGGCTCAGTCCGTGAGTGATTGTCACCTGGATTCAGAACATGATGAACACATGTCAGAGATCTCGGAGGACACCGAGAAAACCCTTATGGCCCAGGGTGAAGGGGAGGATGATGAAGAAGAGGACCGGGTAGTATATACCGAGTCCGATAAGGAGGATGCCCCTCCCTCCATCCCCCCTCCTACTCCTACACCGACGGAAGTGTCTCTCCCGTCTACGTCCTCCACCACGACTCCTCTACCTACGGCACAGGATATGATTCGGCTCATTGAATCCGTGATGGAGCAGAAGCTCCAAGAAACTCACAAGATCATTCGGTCGATGGGAGGTTCCAAGGAATCTCGCAAAATCTCCATCAAGGACCTCCCCGCATGCTCGAGCGACAATCCGTGGCGGTTCGCCGAGCATATGGTCATCGCTGATGACAAGATCTTCGTCAGCGATAAGATCGGTTCCATACCCCTGGAAGAAGTGGAGTTCTTCCCCCGCTTTGAGGCGTATCCGGACTGTTACGTCCGTCTACGTTCAGAACCATCCTCAAAGGAAGAGACCGAACCGAAGGAGAAAATAGTGTTCGATCTCTCGAAGGCCCAGGCTATGCTTGCCAAAGCGCTTAAGAGCAGAGGCTTTACCTGCTCTGGACTTCCGGCTCTGAGCAAGAAGTACCCCACCTACGTTGCGCCCGATGAAGTGATGCTACCCTTCACGGAAAAGGCCTTCGCTGCCTGCCTTAAGGCTGTAGAGGAAGGGAAATCCTGCCCTGCATTGGAGGAATGCAGACCTTTCTCCGCAGCCACCCCGCCCGACACCAAACACTGGAAGGATGTGCAACACACCTTCGTGGTGGGCAAACTAGATCCTGACGTTGCTGGACGTCAGTTTAATGAGGACCTCCCCAAGCTAAACGAACACCTCCTTCGTAGGGAACAGGAAACGAAGGAGAGGCTGGCAGCATCTCTCACTCTCCAGGTCCAGATGGACGTAATGGCTGGTGACACCAGAGTCCCTGACCATTACATGGTCCTTGCCAAATCTCACATGGCAACCTTAGTCAAGGATCTGTACCATTTCATGCGAGCTCGTAGAGCCTGCAGAGAATTCGTGTTCTCCAGTGCCACTGTCAGACACGAACCCCGGAAACTGATTGCCTCCAACATCTGGGGCAAGTACCTCTTCCCGTCTGATCTAGTGAAAGAGATCACAGACAAGGCCGCATCTGAGAACAGGAACCTTCTCAACAAATGGGGCATGTCTAGGAAGAGAAAGCCCTCTCAGGATGACGGTCCTCAGCCTAAGAGGAAGCAGTCGAAGCATAGACCCCAGCAACGTCAGCACAGACGCCAGTTTCCGGCACCCGCTACTCCCAAAGTGGTCGCTCAGCCGCCACAGACCTTTCAGTTGGTCCCACAGCCGGTTTTGCCCTCATCACCGGCCTTCAACCCCACCTTCGAGCAGCACTCCACTACCTTTCGTCCCAAGGGTAGAAGCTCAGGCAGGGGTTCCGGCAGAGATTCCTCTCGCCGGCCCTCCAGAGGCAGAGGAGGACAGGGAGCTAGCGGCCGAGGCAGCAAGTCCTCGGGACCACAGAAGCAATGAAGTGCTTCCGGTGGGAGGAAGACTCCGCCACTTCCAGGATCGCTGGACCTTCGACTCCTGGGCACACAGCATCATCAAGAAAGGTCTGGGCTGGAGCTGGGCGCAACCACCCCCAACCTTCCAGCAATTCTTCCAACCTTCAACCCCCCTCTTGGAAGAATATGTGCTAGACCTCTTGAACAAGAAGGTGATAAGAAGGGTGAAGTCCACAAGGTTCCAAGGGAGACTGTTTTGTGTTCCCAAGAAAGACTCAGACAGACTCAGAGTCATTCTGGACTTATCCCCCCTCAACGTATTCATATCGAACGACAAGTTCAAGATGCTGACTCTCCAACAGATCAGAACCCTCCTGCCTCGAGGGTCTTTCACGGTCTCGATAGACCTGGCGGACGCATACTGGCACATACCAATGAACCATCACGCTTCCTCCTACCTAGGATTCCGACTCCAACGGAAAAGCTATGCCTTCCGGGCCATGCCCTTCGGACTCAACGTGGCCCCTCGGATATTCACAAAGCTAGCGGACGCAGTAGTACAACAGCTCCGCATCCGAAACGTCCAGGTGATGGCCTACCTCGACGACTGGCTAGTGTGGGCGCCCTCGCCCGAGGATTGTATAGAATCCTGCAGAAAAGTTACCCAGTTTCTCGAACACCTGGGATTCCAGATAAACGCGAAAAAGTCTCGCCTATCTCCAGCTCAGAAGTTCCAATGGTTAGGCATCCACTGGAATCTTCAGTCACACCGCCTTTCCATTCCAGCAAAGAAAAGGAAGGAAATAGCAGGGTCCGTCAAGCGACTGTTAAAATCCAAACGGATCTCGAGACGCCAGCAGGAACAAGTTCTAGGCTCTCTACAGTTCGCCTCGATCACAAACCCAGTGCTTCGTGCACAGCTAAAGGATGCAGCGGGAGTCTGGAGACGTTCCGCATCCGTCGCTCGAAGAGACCTCAAGAGACGGCTCCCAAGCAGACTTCGACTTCTTCTAAAGCCGTGGTCAGAAGCGAGGGCCCTAAAAAGGTCCCTTCCTCTCCAACACCCACCTCCATCTCTCAACATCCATACGGACGCTTCATTGGAGGGTTGGGGAGGTCACTCCCACCAACAACAGGCTCAAGACACTTGGTCTCCCCTATTCAAGACGTTTCACATCAACATCTTGGAGGCCATGGCGGTTCTTCTGACGCTGAAGAAACTCTCCCCGCCCCCGTCGGTACACATTCGCCTGACCCTGGACAGCTCTGTGGTAGTGCGTTGTCTCAATCGCCAGGGCTCAAGATCGCCCAAGATAAATCAGGTGCTCCTGACAATCTTCTGTCTGGCAGAAAGGAAGAAATGGCACCTGTCTGCAGTTCACCTACAAGGATTCCGCAACGTGACAGCGGATGCTCTATCTTGGACAAACCCGATAGAGTCGGAATGGTCTCTAGACGCAAGATCATTCTCCTTCATTTCTCACAGAGTCCCAGAACTCCAGATCGACCTCTTCGCAACGAGCGACAACCATCAACTTCCTCGATATGTAGCCCCGTACGAGGACCCCAAAGCGGAAGCGGTGGACGCCATGACCTTGGATTGGAACAGATGGGCCAAGATTTACCTGTTCCCTCCCACCAATCTTCTGCTGAAAGTCCTCTCCAAATTGAGAACCTTCAAAGGGACAGCAGCTCTAGTGGCTCCCAAGTGGCCCCGCAGCAACTGGTACCCCTTGATCCTGGAGATGCAGCCAACGCTGATCCCCCTCCCGGACCCAGTTCTCTCCCAGCAAATACAGAAGTCGACTGTCTTCGCTTCATCATCGAAAATCAAGGACCTTCATCTCATGATTTTCTCACCCTAGCCGCTAAGAAAAGGTTTGGGATTTCGAAGAAGAGTCTAGACTTCCTCGAGGAATACAAGACCGAATCCACGAGAAGGCAATACGAATCGTCTTGGAGGAAATGGGTCTCCTTCGTCAAGGCAAAGAACCCCTCGAAAATCACCATAGATTTTTGCATGTCCTTCTTCATTCACCTTCATGGACAAGGCTTGGCAGCCAACACGATTTCTACTTGCAAATCGGCCTTGACCAGACCTTTGTCATACGCCTTCCAAATAGATCTGTCTAGTGACATCTTCAACAAACTACCGAAGGCCTGTGCCCGTTTACGACCGGCACCCCCTCCGAGACCAATCACTTGGTCTCTAGACAAAGTTCTCCACTTCGCCTCCAACTTGGACAATGATTCATGCCCTCTTAAGGACCTGACTCAGAAAGTTATATTTCTCTTCGCTCTAGCTTCGGGAGCCCGAGTCAGCGAAATAGTGGCACTATCTAGAGAAGAGGGACATCGTTTTCAATGATTCAGGAGACCTCTCCCTCTTCCCTGATCCGACGTTTCTCGCAAAGAACGAATTACCTACCAAACGATGGGGCCCGTGGAGGATATGCCCCTTGAAGGAAGATGCCTCTCTATGTCCAGTAGAGAGCCTTAAGGTCTATCTTCATAGAACTTCAAACTTTGGTGGAGGCCAACTCTTCAAAGGAGAAACATCGGGCAGCAACCTGTCACTAAAACAATTGAGAGCAAAAATCACCTACTTCATTCGCAGAGCGGATCCAGACAGTACACCCGCTGGTCATGATCCTAGGAAAGTCGCTTCGTCTCTGAATTTCTTTCAGAGTATGGATTTCGAAAGCCTCAAGAACTATACAGGCTGGAAATCCTCGCGTGTTTTCTTTAAACATTATGCGAAACAAGTGCACGAAGTGAAACATTTTGTGGTAGCCGCAGGTAGTGTTATGAAACCTGCTCTGAACTCTGCTTAGAACAGTGAGTTATTAGGGACTCTAACTCGTCGGGTGCCTATGTTGACCCTCAAGTGATACGTAGTGAAGCAGAAACCACCTTGTGTTTTCTTTAACTGTTCTTACCTCAGGTGAAATGTCATAGTAGATTACCACATGAGTGCTACATGCCACGTGCATGACGTGTGTTACATAAAGACTAACGTTCCGTAGAACGAGTGCCTACTAATACTTGATTCTTCCCTTTCAGACTCAAGAGCACGCCTTTATGACTATGTACATTTTTATCAATGTAAATGTTTTTTACTATTTATTGCATGACATGTATTGATTTACCTGCAATTATATAATAAAATGTCTATTTTATTACTTGTGCGTCTCCCTTGCTCCTTTCTTACTATGAAATATACTATTTGTCATAGTTTTATTACCCTTTATTCCTGGTTAAGGAAAATGCCAGGATTTACTCCGGGCATTTATTTATATAGAGCAAGTAAGTCTCCTTAGCGAATACTTACTCAATTATGAAGATGAGTCAACTCCATACACGAAGTGTTCAACCACCACTTCTTCAAGTTTGTTTCGACGCGAATACCAAATCGCTCTGACTTATCTTATGGATCTCATTGTTCCTTCAGCCTATATGAATAGCCTTCCCATGACCACTTTGATCTTAGCATAGCCCGTGGGGACTTCCATGCCAGGGGGGCAGGAAGGCAACTGCCTCACGGTAGCTCTAGTATAGACCACTATGCTTTCGGCTCAATGTTTTAGCACTCACTTATAAAGGGAAAAAGTCTACCACGATACACTAATTCTCTGGTACTCTTCCATCAGGACGCCATGGCTTGAGCCCAAAAAACGGATTTTGAGCGAAGCGAAAAATCTATTTTTGGGTGAGATAGCCATGGCGTCCTGATGGACCCACCCTGTCTGTTATCAGGTCCCGCCCTGCGCCGCTGTATCATGGTGATGAGCGAGCTCCAGACTTTCGGAATGAGGACGGACGTGACGTCATCAAAAGCAATGGCGTCCGTCTGTTTACATCGCGAGTACCGATATCGCCACATCTAGATCGGCTGCGGCTCAGCTCCCAGCCACTCCCTGTCCGCCATATTGAAGCGTTAACTCTATATGGGGTGCAGATAGCTATGTGGCACATCTATACATGCGTGTCCCCTGTTGTTACACGATGTCTTAAGGGGAAACCTTTAGGATACTCGCTCCAGAAGTTAGAATTCTGTGATAACCTGTGGTTTAATTCTCTGGGAAAATCCTAGTAGTGATTACCCAAGGAAGCTACCAAAAAGGATCCTTCCATCAGGACGCCATGGCTATCTCACCCAAAAATAGATTTTTCGCTTCGCTCAAAATCCGTTTTGTATTTTTTATAAAGTTTCTTTCTTTTTTCAAAATAATAAATGATTTTGCCTTTTGTATCAGTGTATGATCAATTGCTAATTTCGTTAGTTTTCATCAGTATTAGAATATATGAAAGCTACTATGAAAAGATATTCAGAGAAGTAAACTGCAATTGGAATATTTAATTTAGGAATGCAATGTTTTTTTAATTAAAATTTCTCATTAATTGAAATTATCTGTTTTCATATCTGTACTGTAGACGTTTTTATATTATAAATTATTTTCAATTAATAAATTTGTGTGCAGGAGACTCCTTGAGAAAGATTGAGACAATTATAGGCCTTGCCTGTTTTCATATGAATGAATATAAAATTTGAGGTATGGTTACTGACAGGGTCAAAGCCCCACTCAAAATGATTTTCGTTGTCTATTTAGTGAGTAGAAGACCCCAAAGGACTGATTGAGACCATTTCTAGCCTTGCCACTGGCCACATGAATTAAGGTCATTTTTGTCCCGGGTTTGATCTAGAGTTGCTATTGGGGTCAAAGCCCCACCTTAAAATAGCTGGCATTTTCCATTAAGTGTGTAGGAGACTCCAAGTGACAAATTGAGACCATTTCCGGCTTTGCTGCTTTCCAGATGAGTAAATGTCCTTTTTGCCCTGAGTTGGATTTAGGGTTGCTGTCGGGGTCAAAGCCCCACCCACAATGGTTGGCATTGTTCATCTAGTATATAGGAGACGCCAAATAACAAACCGAGACCATTTCCAGCCTTGCAGCTGGCCACATAAATGAATGTCATTTGTGCTCCAGGTTTGATTTAGGGTTGCTGTCAGGGTCAAAGCCCCACACAAAATGGCTGGCATTATCCATCTAGTATGTAGGAGACCCCAAAGGACAAATTGAGACCATTTCCAGCCTTGCCGCTTTCCACACGAATAACTGTCCTTTTTGGGCTCGAGCCATGTCGTCCTGATGGAAGTTCCTAAAGTAGCTTCCTAAGGGATATATGTTACTACAGTGATATTCCCAGAGAATTAAACCTTCAGGTTCCAGAATTCTAACTCCTGGAGCGAATATCCTTAAATTTTCTCTCAAGGATATCACATAATATCAGAGGACGTATTCTTGACACGCCACACAGCAATCTGCACCCCTAATAGCGTTTATGCTTCGAGGGGGACATGGCAGAATAGAAGGGAGGCCTTATCAAGGTTACCCCCGTTCTCGTACTACTATTGACCTCCACCACAGCGCCATTCCCAAGATGGCGGAAATTCCTAATTTTGTAGTGATTTCGCACAGTGGTGTTCCCTGTTGACCTAGCTTTTCGATCGATTTACAAGGATTTTTATCATGCATTTTCCAACTTCTTTCGCCTTTGGAAAGCTGAGTATTGGGTCTTTACAATGAGTAATTTTCAGCTCCTGTTTCACAGTGAAATTAAAGTAATTTATTGTGTTTAGAAGCTAAGCCTCATACCGGAGGCGCCATGGGCGCAGTCGTTCGTTAGGCATGTGTTATTTAGTTAGTAGAACGATTTCCCGGTTTAAAATAGCATTAATTAATTAATTAATTATGTAAGCTATTTAGGCAAATTATACTTGGAAAGATATTTATAATGTGTATAATTTTCCTTTCTATGTCGATCGTATAGTTAGAGTTTCGGTGAGTGAGGTAACCGAGATCTCATCTCGCTTAGGTAACCTAACCTAGGCGTTTTATTATACGTTCAGACATTTCCCCGGTTACCCTCGTGTATTGTGATTTCAATTCATGCAGAGATAGTTATCTCTTAGAATTAGATGAAACATTACACGTCTCCAAAAGGGGATTTAAGGGTAATCTCTCTTTCCCTCTGAGTGTAGCCTTAGGCTACAACCTTAGTGGGTCGGCCTCGAATTTTTAATTCAGGCATGACTATCCTACGGTTTTTTCTGCCCTTCCCCTGTAACCGCAGATGCAGGTCTTTGGGTTTGGGCCAGAATCTCAGAGTATTTAGTCTGTGGTTGGTAGCTGACTAGCAAGATGAATAGAATTCTTTTGCTAGGTTAGGCTGCCGACATAGGAGGCTAGACCTCCCTAAGCCACTCCTGAAAGGTCTGTACGATATGATACCTTCTCCCTGTGGCGTAGCAGACTAGTCCTGTGTTGGTTGACCCTAAGCTGAAGAATAGAATTCTTCTACTGCTTAGGGGACACCGGCACTAGAACCCCGTTTCCTTACTGTTTAGAGGTGGTGGCGAGGGTGCTACCAACCTCTTTATTGTATTAATCTAACCCAAGGCTAAGGAATAGAATTCTTTAGCCACATGGGATAGTTCTAATACAGGAACGGAGTTTCGTTAGGTGAGGCAGGACAGGCTATACGGCCGGCTCCTGGTGTACCTTTTACAGGACCCTCTTTTCCCTTCCCTTCTATCCCTTTATGTTGGCGACTCCCTGCAACCATACCGTTGCCGGTGGGTTGCCGGGATCGACCAGACTCCCTCTCTTCAGCCGTTGTCCGACTGCCAGTAGCTATTTCAGTGGCAGGCAGCCATGACAACTGCTGGCCGGCAGTAATGACATCTGCTGGCTGGCAGCCATGACAGCTGCCAGCCGGCAGTCATGGCAACTGCCGGCCGGCAGTCATGATGGCTGCTGGCAGGCAGCCAGGGCAGCTGGTGGCCATGTTGGCTGTGAGTGGGAAGTCCCTTCTGTTACCAAAGGTTCTTCAGTTCTCCCTTGTACTGCTAGCAACAGCGGCTGTTGCCGGCGTGCTGCCTACCAGGCTGGCACAGATTGGGGCTGACTCAACCGGCAGCACGCCGACTGTACTGATACTCGGCAGGGTATAGACAGGACCTTGCTGGCAACAGTACTGTAGCTGGATGGAAGCTTGAATGTTACATTCTCCCCTTCCATTTGAACCTTCTTTCTGGAGAAAGGTAGTAAAATTAGACTTTTACATCGATATTTACTGTATATATACACAGTATTAGGTAGCCATTTCTCCATGCTATCTCTCTCTCTTTTAACTAGCAGCAAAAGCTAGCTATGCCGACGGCATGCCGGCTGAACTACAGTATATGTTTATACAGGTAGTTAGTATATTCGCAGTATAGGATATACTGCAAATAGAAAGCTACTGTATATATTATACTAGTAGTGTTTTCCAATATATTTTGAGTATCCTACCCAAGTATTTGTGGAACCCAATCTCATATTGAAAGAATTTAATTTTTTCAATATTCTGATTCGAAATCAGTCTTCAGATTACCGTGCAATATTAAAATTTTTAAGGCCTGGAGATTACACTCCTAACCCTTAAAGGGCAGAGCCCTTATCCTTGAGTCTCCATGATCAGGAAACTTTATGATTTAATATTGTAAGGGAGGTCACAGCAAATAGGTTTGGTGAGATACACAAATATATGTCTTTAATTTTCCCCAGTCCAGTTGGCATCCTGCCAGCTGGACCGTGCAGTCAGATGCTTGCTATAAAGGCAGCACATTGGCTGGATCACACTATATATAATTATACAGTAGCCAGTAATTTGCAATATAGTGCATACTGCAAATAGAAAACTACAGTACGATTATACAGTAGTTATTTCTAACATATCTTGGGTACCCTTGTGCGAGCTTATGCTGGTGCCGCTCTTATATTGAAGGAATAGTGTTTCTTCATTAAGCTGATTGAGAAATCAGTCATCCTTACCCCACAGTGTTTAGATTAAAAGGGACAGTAAATTATACACTTCTCTACCCCTAGGGGTGAGAACCCTTTTTAGTTGGAGTTCCTTTGATAAGGGAATCTCCTCACATTTAATACTGAGGGGAGGCAACAGCATTCGTTTGCGGAGGATACACAAGTATGTGTTTCCTACTATCCCTTTATATCTTGCTATCCTAAGCTATTCTGTTAAGATACGACTTTTGATATATTGGTTATCAGTGAGATAATCAATCGTATACTCATTCTGTTCTCCTTTCTTTACATGAGGAACACCAGATGTCATGTGTTGCAGTCTTTTGCAAATCTAAGAGTAAGTGTTTTTACGGACATAATGCATGCAGGTTTTATGCCCCCTGTAATATTATTTCCGAACCCCTGCATTATTGGAACCCGCAGGCTTACAAAGTATGTCGGACCTTATTGTCCGAGGGTTTCAAGAATCCCAAGTCGGTAGAGACTAGGGATGCATCTCGTTTCAAGCTACGCAACTGGGTGAGAGGCTTTCAGAAAATCTCTCCGGGACCTTACCTGCCTAATGACAGGATGCGTAGGATACTATTTCCAACAGCAAGTAAGGAAATAGTGGTACCCCAGACACGAGGTACATCTCCCGACGGCCAGATAACCTTTGGGAAGGAGGGCAGAAAGCGCCCACGGGAAGAAGAAGAGAATGTCAGGTTGGAATTGTCTCCGTCTATACCGGCTCTAGAGCCAGCGACATCGATATCTCCGCCTTCTATCCCTCTATTAGATGGAATGGACCAGTTATGGGCCCAAGTGAGGAATCTAATAGAAAACGGGCAAACAGGGCAAAAAGCAGGAAGGGAAATGCAATGTAGAGCCTTGTAAAGCTCCACTTGTCGCTCCCCAGGGGTCATACAAACGACCCATAGATTAAGACCTTCCGACATGTTCCAAAACCAATCCCTGGAGGTTTGCGGAGCTGATGCCGATTTTAAACGGCAAACTCTACATCTCTGAGAAGATGGGTGCTGTTCCTTTGGACAAAATCCAGTTTTGGCCAAGCTTTGACGCTTTCCCTAACTGTTTCGTTAGACTAAAGGATGAACCAAGGTCAAGAAAAGGAACGGAATCAAAGGAGGTTTTGATTTTCAACCATGATAAAGCACAGGCTATCCTATCAAGTAGCATAGAAGAGGCGTTTTTAGTAGGTGTCAAAGGTATTGACACCAGGTAACAGGCACTCCTCCTTTCTTGCTCCTGCTTCAATTTCATTCCCCTTTACGGAGAAAGCATTTAAATATGTCACCGAGGCAGTAGAGGCAGGTAAACCGTGTCCTACACTCAAGGAGTGCGAGCCTCTGTCACTAGCCTTTCCCAGACAGGAGAAGAACTGGAAGGAAGCCCATTTAACCTTTTCAGTAGGAAGACTTGAGGCGGATGTCGCCAGTTAACAATTTAAGGAAAATCTCCCTAAATTATCCGAGTTTCTCTTTCATGATGAACAAGAGACAAAGGAGAGACTTGCAGCCTCCCTATCTCTACAAAACTACATAGAGTTCTGTTCAGCTCATCAAGATACCCCAGACATGCTCAAGGTCTTAGCTAAAATACATATGGCTACCTTGGTAGAAGACCTTTATGCCTTTATAAAGGCTAGAAGAACATGTAGGGTGTTTGTGTTCGCTACCGCGACAGCGAAACACGAAACAAGGAAGCTAATATCTTCCAACATCTGGGGTAAAGACCTCTTTCCAGACGAGGTAGTCAGGAAAGTGATTAAGAACGCCACCATGGAGAAAGTAGGACTTCTCCAAAAGTGGGGCATCCTTTCAAAGAGAGAGTCTTCCACGGTTGTGGGTCCCCAACCTAAGAGGAAGACGGAAAGGTCTGGAAATTCATTTCGAGCTGTTCAACAACATCCCACAGTTGTAGTGACCGCAGGTGGTCGAAAATATAATCCTACTGATCAGTCGAAACAAAGAAATGCTTCTGGTAGGAGGGAGGTCCCTTTAGGATTGCTGGACCTTCGATCCTTGGGTCCATGGCCTAATCAAGATGGGACTAAGATGGGAGGTGGAGATGTCTCTACCACCATTTCCTCAACTCCTATAATCCAAAACCTTCCTGGAGGAGTTTACCTGAGAGCTCTAGAGTGTACAGGTGGTAAGGAAACTTTGAATAAGAGCTACCATGGTGACACTAACTCTGTTAAAAAATCCCAGGTGTGGAATTATACAGATAGCACTAGTGCCCTGTGTACGTAATACACAGTGTCGATAGAAGTAACCGGTACAGGAATTATGAAGAGAAATTTTATTATAAATTTTCTTCAATCTGAGAGTGGCACTCATCATTTCTTTCTTCCCAAGAAAAAAAGATAATTTCTGTACATGTTATATGTATAATTCCGTTATCATGTTACATTCGCTTTACTTGCTAATTCACTGAGTCATTTATTGAAAATAAGTGTCTATTAGAATGTAATTGCGTCCTAATTCGCCCGACAATTGCATGATTAAAAGTCCAGAGTATGTACTCTTCATATATTTGTATGCTCACAAACAATGGATATAAGAAACACTGATAAGTATTCAGTAATATTCACAAACTACGAGACGGTTTGTACATCCAGTGCATACTTACATTTGTTCATACAATATATGCTAACCTTGAGACCCCTTTTCTACTGTCTAGAATGACGCTTCCCTATAGGGGGCAGGAAGCACTAACATCGTGTATGATTAGTGATAATGACGGATAACGGTAACGTCATTTGTCTCGATTGGTCCAAGTAATCATAGAAATGTTGTCCCAATGTAAAGGCACTGATGAAAATCCACAGATACACTAATGCTCTGGTATGCTTCCATCAGGACGACATGGCTTTAGCCCAAAAAACGGATTTTGAGCGAAGCGAAAAATCTATTTTTGGGTGAGATCGCCATGTCGTCCTGATGGACCCACCCTTCTTTTCTAAATAGAAAAGATCTTGACAGTATCCCTCCCTGAGGCGTTGTAGCTGTAGCACCATGCTCAATGCTACAAGGAATGTCCACCATCTTGGGAATGGCGCTGTGGTGGTGGTCGATAGTAGTACGAGAACGGGGGTAACCTTGATACGGCCCCCCTTCTGTTCTGCCACGTCCCCCTCGAAGCCTAAATGCTATTAGGGGTGCAGATTGCTATGTGGCGTGTCAAGAATACATCCTCTGATATTATGCGATATCCTTGAGAGAAAATTTAAGGATATTCACTCCAAAAGTTAGAATTCTGGAACCTGAAGGTTTAATTCTCTGGGAATATCACTTTAGTAACATATATCCCCTAGAAAGCTACTTTAGGAACTTCCATGAGGACGACATGGCGATCTCATCCAAAAATAGATTTTTCGCTTCGCTCAAAATCCGTTTTTTGCCCCGGGTTTGGTTTAGGGTTGCTGTCAGGGTCAAAGCCCCACCTAAAATGGCTGGCTATGTCCATCTAATATGTAGGAGACCCCAAAGGACAAATTGAGACCATTTCCAGCCTTGACGCTTTTCACATAAATAAATGCCTTTTTTTCCTCGGGGATGGGGCTTGCTGTCGGGGGCAACGTCCCACCCAAAATGGCTGTCATTATACATTCAGTAGTCAGGAGGCTCCTGTACACTATTGTAAACTACTTTTAGCCTTGCTGGAGTTAACATGAATAAATGTAATTTTTTACCCCCCTATTATGAGGTATTTGGGGGTCATAGTCCTGGCAGCACTACAGAAAAGCATTATATGGGGGTCAAGTATAATTTTGAACCTTTTGTCGCTTTTCACACGGATAAATGCTCTAGGCTCCCACTCTACTAGGAAGTCTAATTCCCAGTCCGGTTTGAGGCAAGGACAATAATGGTGTTAAGGTGAAAAATGTATGCTATTATAAAGCACGGTAGCAGTACGTGCATGCCTTCAATAAAAGATAAGTTGCCATTACGTGGCCGTAAATGCCATGCTGCTCTGATGTGAGGAGAATTTAATTGCATACAAGAAATGTAGAGCACAGTTCCGTTGTGCCATCAAAGAAGCTAGCCGCCAGTCTTGGGAGTCTTTTGTTTCCTCAATTAACAGTAGAACACCATCTTGTGACGGGCCGAGAGAGGATGTGAACTCAAAGGCAGATTGGAAACGACTGAGTTATATTATTATAGAACACTCTCCTTTATATACAAAACGGCAAGGCAACAGGACATGGCATGTTCGAGAGACAGACAAAGTTCAGAGGAAAACCGGAGACATGATCATTCAGGTTCTTTTTAGTGCGAGGGAAGAGCGCAGATACAAGCATAATATATACAATAGGAATTATGTACAATTGTGTGACACACGGTTGGTACATGGCTCCCCCCCTAAAAATGACATACTGTACATGTTAAATAGGGCGCCCTGATCTAGAGAGGCGAACTGTAGGCGGGTCATCTGGCAGAAGATAAGCAGGTTTTAGACGATCAATGGAGACCCAGTCTTCTTTGCCCCGAATGTTTAGGAGGAATGCTTTCGGACTGCGTCGGATCACAAGGAAAGGTCCCGTGTAAGGGGGCGTTAACGGTGGCTTGCAGGTGTCGTTGCGCAGGAAGACGTGCGTTGCAGAGTGCAAGTCCGTTGGTATGTGATGCTTCGCTGGGGGCTTGTAAGTCTGGCGGCACGGAGTAAATTTTCCCACGACGTGACGTATGCGCTGGAGATCGTCGGAGGAGGTTGTAGAAGGAAAAAACTCGGCAGGGACGACCAACGGGTCGCCATACACCATTTCGGCTACCGAGACGTCGAGGGCGTCTTTAGGAGTGGTCCTTAGTCCAAGGAGGACCCAGGGAAGCTGAGTAAACCAGTTGCAATCCTTGCAGCGGGACATCAAAGCTGCTTTGAGGGTGCGATGAAAACGTTCAACCATTCCATTGGCCGCGGGGTTGTGGGCCGTTGTCTGATATAGGGTGATGCCCAGGAGATTCGCTAATGACATCCATAATTGAGAGGTGAAAGTGGTTCCCCTGTCAGAAGTAATATGCTCAGGGATACCGAATCTTGAAATCCATCCAGAGAGTAAGGCGGGTGTACATGAGGCGGACGTTGCAGTTTCCATGGGAATGGCTTCAGGCCAACGAGTGGAGCGGTCGATGACGGTAAACAGGTAACGATGTCCTTGTGATGTGGGTAGGGGGCCTACAACGTCGACGTGAATGTGTGCGAAACGACGCTGAGGTTGAGGAAAGGTGCCCACTCCTGAATCCGTGTGTCGATGTACTTTGGAAGTTTGGCAAGAAGTACAGGCACGGACCCAATCCTTAGCATCCTTAGAAATGTCGTGCCAAATGAACTTTGCCTTCAGCAGCTGTGCAGTAGAAAGGCACGAGGGATGTGAAAGGCCGTGGATGAAATCAAACACCTGTCGGCGCATGGGAGCAGGAATCCAAGGTCGCGGTCTACCAGTACTGACATCACAGAGGAGGGTGGTGTTGGAGTTTTCAAGGGGAAAATCCTCCCAACGGAGGGACGTGCAGGATGTCCTACAAGCTTGATACTCTGGATCCTGTCGTTGGGCTTCAGCCAGGGCGTTGTAATCCAATCCCAGTTGAACGGCAGCCAACGTGTTTCTTGAAAGGGCATCGGCAACGGGATTCATTTTCCCAGGGACGTATTGGAGGGTGCAATTGTATTCAGCCACAGCGGAGAGATGTCGGCGTTGACGGGCGGACCAGGCGTCAGACTGTCGAGTGAAGGCGTGCACCAGAGGCATGTGGTCTGTGCGAATGACGAAGGGCGTACCTTCTAAGAAATGGCGAAAGTGACGGACAGCCAAGTGCACCGCCAGCAATTCTCGATCGAAGGTAGAATAACCCGATTCTGCCTTGGACAGTTTTCTGCTGAAGAAGGCCAATGGGCGGGGCGAGCCTTTGACCACCTGCTCGAGTACTGCACCAATAGCGACGTCGCTGGCATCGGTGGAGAGAAGGAGAGGGGCGTGTGGGATAGGAAAAGTGAGAGCCGCAGCAGTTGATAGGGCCTTCTTTGCATTGCAGAAGGCCGCTTCTTGAAGGGGACCCCACTTCAAGTCCTTTGGCTTGCCCTTGAGGGAGGCGTAGAGGGGAGCAAGAGTGGCGGCAATGGCTGGCAGAAAACGGTGATAATAGTTGATCATGCCCAAGAATTCCTGCAGAGCTTTGACGGTCGAGGGCGTGGGGAAATTCTGAATGGCTGCTACCTTCTCAGGGAGGGGATGGACTCCTTCAGGAGTGATACGGTGCCCTAAGAACGACACTTCGTTGGCGCCAAAGGTACACTTGTCGTACCGGACTACAAGGCCGTTTTGTTGCAGGCGGTCGAGCACGATGCGCAGGTGACTGAGGTGTTCCTCTTTTGAGGAGGAGAACACAAGTATGTCGTCCACATAACATACACAGAAAGGGAGGTCCCCTAAGATGCCATCCATGAGACGTTGAAACGTTGCCCCAGCATTACGAAGGCCAAAACAGGAGTAATTGAAGGTGTATGTGCCAAACGGAGTGGTGATGGCGGTCTTGGGGATGTCTTCTGGGTTCATAGGCACCTGATAATACCCCTTCAGGAGGTCGAGCGTAGAGAAAACCTTTGCTTTGTGCAGGTAGGAGGTTACATCGGCAATGTTTGGGAGGGGGTAGTGATCCGGTTCTGTTTGCATGTTCAGGCGCCTGTAATCCCCGCACGGACGGAGGGAGCCGTCTTTCTTCAGAACGATGTGTAAGGGTGACGACCATGGGCTGGAGGCTTTTTGGCAAAGGCCCATTTTCTCCATTTCGGCGAACGTCTGTTTGGCGGCTGCCAATCGTTCCGGTGCCAGACGTCTGAATTTTGCGAAGACTGGGGGTCCCGTCGTCTTGATATGGTGATAAATACCGTGCTTGGCAGGAACCGTGGGCGTTTGGCGAAGTTCTAGATGGAAAACTTCCGGGTACGACGTGAGGAGGTGGGCGTAGGCATCCGTGGGTGCGCTGATGTGGAGAGCGAGGTTAGAGGGGGCGGGTTGAAGTGGTGTCGACAAGTACGAGTCTGCGTTGACCAATCGTCGGTGGGCGACATCGACCAGAAGGTGGAAATGAGAGAGGAAATCCGCACCGAGGATTGGCATTGTGACGTCAGCAACGAGAAACTTCCAATTGAATTTACCGTTTCCGAACGATAATGTGAGGTTCTCGTAACCGTAGGTGGGTATCGCAGATCCGTTGGCAGCTACCAAGCGGACGTCGGCAGATGTAGACAGACTACGTTGTGCCTTGAAGAGTTTCCTTGGCAAAAGAGAACGACAAGCACCCGTGTCTACCAAAAATCGCACGCCCGTTCCTGCATCTTGTAAAAAGAAAAGATTAGAAACATGGGAGGCCACCGCCACAAGCGATGGCCTACTTACACGTTTTTTGGCCACTGACCATCTTTGGCACATTTCTTCGCGGTTGCCCCGAATCTGAAGTGGTAGTAGCAAAACTGCGGCGGATGGGAGGTAGTAAGTGGCTGTAGAAGTCGTTCGTTGGGGCGCTAGCGATTGGTGGGTGGTGGGCGGCTTTGTCGCCGCTTCGGCACGTCACGGGGTAGGCGTGTATGTCCTACGGCATTCATGTCAGCTTCGGTTGACGTTGAATAGGCATCCTCGTCGTCAGGGGTGGAGGCGTTGATGGAGATCTTGAAGTGGCTGTCCATAAGGGTGTCGGCTTTGGTCATCAAGTCCTTTATGGGTAAACTATCGACATCGGGTATGGCAGCGCGCACAGGTTCAGGTAAACGGCGTATCCAAAGGGCACGGAGTAGGTTCACCTCACGAGGAGAGCCGTCTGCGGCAGGTTGAAGGCGAGCGATACTGGTCATTTCCCTGAGGGGAAGCGAAGCCCTTTGGTCCCCCAACGGTTGTTGCGAGAGCTGAAAAAGCTTTGCTATACGGGCGGCTGGTGACGGCGAGTACTGCTGCAGAAGGTATGATTTGAGGTCGTCATACGCTATTGGGGTGTCTCCTTGTTCACAAAGCCAGTCGGATATTTCTGGGAAGGTGTCCTCGGGTATCGCCGCGAGAACATAATCCGCTTTGGTGGTTGAGTGAGTCACGCCCCTGATACGAAACTGGACTTCTGCGCGCTGAAACCAAGCAAACGCCTCTCCGCTGGCAAACGATGAAAGTTTGAATGGAGCGGCCGCAGCACCAACTGCCGTAGAGTCCATCATAGTACCAACGATGAAGGGGCGAGGGGGTGGGGGTGGAAGGCGGTGGGAGCGAGTCGACTTCCGGGGTCACCAATGTGACGGGCCGAGAGAGGATGTGAACTCAAAGGCAGATTGGAAACGACTGAGTTATATTATTATAGAACACTCTCCTTTATATACAAAACGGCAAGGCAACAGGACATGGCATGTTCGAGAGACAGACAAAGTTCAGAGGAAAACCGGAGACATGATCATTCAGGTTCTTTTTAGTGCGAGGGAAGAGCGCAGATACAAGCATAATATATACAATAGGAATTATGTACAATTGTGTGACACACGGTTGGTACAATCTTCTGTGTGGTAAGTAAAAAAGATTGCTGGCAAAATGACCCATAACCCACCACCAGTGTTGAAGGTAAATGGACAGTATATGACTGGAGCAGCTGAGGTTAGCAATTCCCTGGCTGATAATTTTTCAAATGTATCATGCAAGGGTGAAGCAGCTCCTGGTCACCAGTTTAGTAGCATTAAAGAAAAAGATTTAAATTTTTCAACAGGAAAGGAAGTCATACAATTCTTCTTTTACTGAAAGAGAATTTGATTCCACAATTGCTACGTGTATTGATACAGCCCTTGGACCCGATGAAATTCCATATGCAATGATTAAACATGTACCTGTTAATACCAAGTTAAGTCATGATCATAGTCATCCAAGCCTTCAGGAATTAGCCATTAATTTAGCCTTTTTAAAACCCGGTAAGGATAAGTTTTTAGCTGCAAACTATCGACCAGTTGCTTTGACATCTTGTTTGTGTAAGATCATGGAGAAGATGGTCAATGCAAGACTGATACGGTACCTGGAAAAGAAGGGTATTTTATCACCTATCCAATGTGGATTTCGAAAAATGCCCTTAACAACTGATGTGTTGATACGACTGGAATCTTATTTGTGAAGCCTTTGCTTCCAAACAGCACCATGTAAGTCTTTTTTTTTTTTTTTTTTTTTTTTTTTTTTTTTTTATAAAGGCCTATGGCACTGCAACACCAACCATCATACTGTCATACAATTCTCCTTTTACTGAAAGAGAATTTGATTCCACACTTTCCATGTGTAATGATACAGCCCCTGGACCCGATGAAATTCCATATGCAATGATTAAACATGTACCTGTTAATACCAAGTTATGTCATGATCATAATATGGTATACTCAAAACCATTCATGAATTGGGATTAAGAGGAAAGCTACAATTGTTCATTCAATCATTTCTTTCACTACCCATTAATGGGATATCCAATGTCATTCCAAAGATATTCTCTCAACATTATTTGTAGATGATCTCTTCATATCATTTGCCGGATCTAGAATGTTGATGGTTAGAGAAAACTACAACTCTCAATTGACAAAATTATTCAGTGGGCTGATTTGAATGAGTTTTAGTTTTCAACAAGCAAAACAACTGTTGTCCATTTCTGTCGCATTAGGGAGTGCATCCTGACCTGGATATATACATCAAATGTCAACAGATCCCATGTGTAAGTGAGGCTAAATTGATAGGATTAATATTTGATTGTAGGCTCACATGGGCTCTTCACTTGAAAGCTTTAAAAGTAGTGTGTCTTGAGGCTCTGAATCTTCTAAAAGTTTTGTCCCATACATCATGGGGGCAGACCGCAAAACTATTTTAAAGTTATACAAGTCCTTGATTTTGATTTTTTCAAAAATTAGTTATGGGTGTGAAATATACTTCTCAGCCACCCCAAGTCGACTAAAGATTTTAGATTTTATGCACTATACTGGTATCAAATTGTCCACAGGAGCCTTTAGAACTTTGCCTATCCCAAGCCTCCTTGTTGACGCTGGAGAGTTACCTTTAGATATTTACCGTAAATCTTTTATTGTTCGGTACTGGTTTCGATTGCAAAAACTTCCTAATTCTTTAGCCTTTCAGACTGGAAGCCTTGTAAGACATTCAACATACTTTGAGTTGCACCCAAAATCTTTTCAACCTTGTGGTTTTCGGGTGAAACAATTATTAAACGGTTTTGATATAATTAGAAGTAAGGTGCTTCCATTTAAGATATCTTCAACCCCTCCATGGAAATTACCTGAGATATCTTTTTGTAAATATTTTACTGGTGTTAAAAAGATTATGACGGACTTGGAAGCCAGGTATTTTTTTTATGGGACATGTTTCAGAACATAGGGAATCAGCATTTATATATACTGATGGCTCCAAATCTGATGGTGGCATTGGATTTGGAGTATATAGTAATTTTTTTAATGTAGAGATGCACTTCCTCTAACAGCTTCCATATTTACTGCCATAATGCATGGCATACTAACCGATATTGAGAAAATAGCATTGGGGGAGAAGGGTAATTTTAGCATTTTTAGTGATGCAAAGAGTGTCCTTCAAGTTTCAGAAGTGTTTAATTCCAGTAGCCCTTTAGTTTTAAAGATTTTAGAATGACGTTTTATTATTGGACTGAAGGTATAAAAGTTCGATTTTGTTGGGTTTCAGCACATGTAGGTGTGTCTGGGAATGAGAAGGCAGATTTACTGGCAAAGAATGCTGCATCCGAGTTACTACTAAGAAGGTATCCCATTCCCTGTAATGATTTTGCACCTACCATCAAGAAATTGTTTTATAATAACTGGCAACAGCATTGTGAAAGTCTAGATGGAAATAAAATGCAAGAAGTAACAAATGTCATATCTCCTTGGAGGTATAATATGATGCTCCGAACGTGGGAGACTTCTCTTTGTAGTCTCCGCATTGGTTACACTCGGTTGACACATGAGTTTTTGATGACTGGGCAACATTAGCCATATTGCGATGAATGTTTGGTACCCTTGAGAAAGAGGCATTTGTTGATCGAATGCCCCACTTATAGTACCGAAAGAAATAGACATCTGTTTGAGGCTTGAGGTGAGGATGGCAGGTTCATCCTTGCCAAGATTCTTGGAAATGATGTGTCTTACCATACTAGTGGTATTTTTTAATTAATTTCAGAAGCAGGTCCTCTAACAGCTATTTAAGTGTTCTAGGGATGCTTTTGCTTTTATTGTTTTAAACTGAATTACCATTTATTATTTATTTTTCTTTATCTATAACAAATAATAATGGCGTTAATGACCTTAGATGTCAGAATGCCAGATAACTCATAATCAATCAATCAATCAATCAGCGTGCACACAGGGACTTCTCCTTACCTGTTCGGATTGATCAAGGCACGCATGCCAGCGTATGCAATTATTCCACTCGCCACCAACGTGCACCGGTGGGGTTCGCCTTACCTAACCAGTCAGCCAAGGTGGTGCACTCATACATGCCAGTACAATGCTCACTTTCATGTTGGCTTTAACAGGTTGACAGCTCTCTCTCTAATAGAGTGTAGGAGCAGGATCTAGACCAGGAGCCGAGGACGTTTTGTCCTCTCCTTTTCCAAGTCTCTTCACCTAAGCCTTGGAAACCGGCATATGGAGCGTGAGAGTGAAGGTCATTTCCAACAGACGCCCCTTGGTTTAAGAACTTAGTTCAGGTAGTGAGGCAGGCAGTTGGAGGACCAGCCAATACTCCACCTGTTGCTCCTTCCACAGTGGCACTTAAACATTCCTTTAATAGTCCTCTCTTGGGAGTGACGCCCCACAGGATTCTAGGTTTTCTAGCCTTGTTAGACAGCCCCTCCCAGGTCTTCAGTGTATGAGGATTACCTTAAGACCAGAGATCTGACCTCTCAAGATCCCAAGCGGGATCTTGAGAGTTCAGATCTTTGATCTTAAGGTAATCCTCATACCCTGAAGACCTTGGAGGGGCTGTCTATGAGGCTGTGCATGATTCCTATCGTGACCAAGAAGAGGAAGAAGGATCGAAAGGCAGTTACACCTCCTACGGGGGATATGTTCCACCCTCGGACGAGTAGGAGATTCAGGTCTCTTATGGAGATATCCCTGACATATAACTATAAGCTCTTGTCTAAAGAATTGGTCCAGACATAACCTCCTTCTTTTAAGGTGAAGATTCTTCCTCCTCCTGGCACTTCCGAGTTTGACCTTTGTCCCAAAGAGTGGAAGAACTGGTGCTCTCCGGGTGAGAGCCAGGTTCAAGGAGAACATATTTTCAGTCCCTCTGTTTTCGTAAGACCTGAACATAATGGACCTCCAGCTAGAGCCCACTCTTGGTCTAAAAGGAGCCAAGACTACAACCTCTAACCACTCCGGGATGCTATGGGTGCTAGCTTAGAAAAGGAAAAACCATTTGGCAACGGGTCTGAACACTCAGATGAAACGCTGCCAGCTTATGCCAGCCCCAAAATTTCTCCCCTTGAACAGAAAGATTCTGACTGCATCTTTTTCCAGGTACTTTCTTGCATTAGAAAGGTTAACAACCTGGGAGAACCAGTCCAGGTTCCTATCGAAGGGAAGGACACAGTTTTGGATGAGTTTTCAGATACCAGAACCAAAGTAGATTTGCCTTGGTCGAGGGGGCTTAGGGCAGTGAAGAAGAGAGCGTACGAGCAGGTGGCATGCACTTCACGCTCTCTCAAAGCAGTAGACTCCTCTCGGATACTTCCTCCGCAGTATGTCTATCAGAGGAGGTACTATATGGTAGTAGAAGATGATCCTTATCCTCTTCCACTTGATCCATCCATTGTGTCAGTGACCCAAGGTTTGTCTTTGGACAAACTTGAAAACTTACTGTTTCAGTTCTCTGCGGCTGATGCCGCCAACCTGAAACAGGTTGCCAAGTGTTCTTTCTAATCCGTATCATGGATGCATTATTGGTTTGGCATGGTCGTGTACCTTGTTAAGAATGAGGGCTTCTCGAAACCTAAGAGGAGGGAGGCACTATTCACCTTCCTACTCTTGGGAGCTAGGCCTTTAGGGTTTTTTTTACTAGGAACGTGGTCAAATGGTCAACTAGATTCTTAGACAACGAGACTCTGTCGTCTCAAAATTCCAGAGGCAGGTGCCAAGGAGAGAGTCGACGAGGCTTTGTAATGGCCGAATGGCCCCTCCCTGTTTAATAAGGACAACATTGATGCAGTTTTTGACAAGTGGAAAAGGAGGAGTCAGGACTCACTCCTCTAGCTGGTCGTTAACCCTTGCCCTTATAACTCGGCACTTCCATCACAGAAATTCTCAAGTCCCAAGGCCAAACCAAGAAGGCAGTGCAAAACTTAGAACCTAGAAGGGCCATCTAGGTTCTAGGTTTTGACCTAGGGGTGGTAGAAAGGACAAAGGAAACAAAGTCTAAGTAAAGACGTTTCCGCTAGGGAGGGCATTCCCCCTGCCAGTCCACTGGTGGGGGTGTCCCTAAAGAGCAGATGGCAGAGGTGGATGCATTACCGAGCAGACGCTTTGTCTGTTTCCGTATTGAGCAAGTGGTTCTTTGGCCTGTCCACAGCACCTCAGGTGTTCACAAGGGTCTTTGCCCTGGTGTCCACCTGGGTGCACAAGAACAACATTTACCTCCTTCATTATCTAGATGATTGGCTGATTGTAGCACACTCGAAGGAATAACTTCTCCTCCACTGAAACTAACTTCTCGTATTTTGTCAGGATCTGGGGAGCCTGATAAATTATGAGAAGTCTCATTTGTAACCGGTCCAAGACCTCAGGACCTCGATGGGCAAGATCTTTCTGTCCGAGGATTGGATAAAGAAGCTGAAACAGATAGCTCAGAGCTTTCTTCCACGGGACAAATTGCACAGTGGCAAAGGTTGCTGGGACACCTAACATCTCTCGAGAGTGTTGTGCCACACGACCGTCTCCACATTTGGTCTCTACAATGGCAGCTGAAGACCTTTTGCCAATGGGTCCAGAGCAGAAGAGAGACCCGATTTGGTGGATGTTGGACATCAACCTCCTCAGGGGAGTAGATCTTCTCTCACCTCCCGTGGATTTGATGCTCTTCTCAGATACATCAAAAGAAGGGTGGGGCTCACCTGTCACACCTTATGGCATCTGGGCTTTGGTTTGAATTTGAAAGGCAGTGCCACATAAACCACCTGGAAATGAAAACACGCTATGTGGTCCTCAAGTACTTTCATTGGGTCCTTTCAGGGTACTGTATTGCAGATGAGCAACAAAATAAACAAGGAGGTACTTTTTCACACCTATGCCAGCTGACTGTGGAAATCCTCGGATGGACAGAAGACAGAAGGAGATTTGGTGGTAACCTTAACAGCCTGGTACATCCCCGACAAGAAGATTGTGCTGGTGGACAATCTGAGCAGGAGAAATCAGATATTTGGCTCCGAATGGCCCTTGAATTAACAGATAACCAACAAAGTCTTGACTTTGTGAGGTTTGCCGACAATTGACCTGTTTGCAATGTCCCTCAACCGGAAACATTTGGTGTACTACTCTCCAAGTTTTCTGGGAGGATGCTTTTCAACATCCGTGGGACGGGATGGATGTCTATACGTTCTCCCTTTTGCCTAGTAGGGAGGTTATTGAACAATGTCAGGGCATCTCAAGATCTAGTGATGACCCTCATAACTCTGCTGTGTCAGCATGCAGAATGGTTCCTGGACTTTCTACATTGGCTCACAGAAGCACTGTGGGAACAACCTCCACCTCCCAAGCTACTCAGACAGTCACATGTGAAGATCTTCCATTGAGCGATACCATCGCTATGTCTTCACACCTGTAGGTTTTCCAGCAACTGCTCATGAAGAGAGGCCTTTCAAAGCCAGTTGCGAGGCATATAGCAGGATACCTCTGGGAGTCATCGTCTGCAGTGTATCAGGCAAAGTGGTCCGTCTTTTGTGGTTGGTGTAGTGGACTAGGTATCACTCCACTATGTGGCTCTATTCCAACAATAGCAGTTCTTATATCTCAGAGAGGACAAGCTCTATTCGGTGTTGGCGGTAAAAGGCTTTTGCTGTCTTAAGCCTAGTCTTGGAGCTAAATGGAGGGAATTGTCTCTCCTCATACGGAAATTCGAGCATACTGCCCCCAATTGGAAGTCAGACCACTACCTTGGAATGAAGCCTTGATTAGGATGGGGGCTTAGGGATCAGCAGCTGGGCTCCGATGTTCGGTGGGAATTGCTTTCCCACTGGTCCTTGGTGCAAAGCTGTCGATCCAACTAAATTAGTTAGCATTTTCTCTTTTCTTTTTGTTTATTTCATTTTCTCTTCCATCTCCAACTCTTGGGCATGAACTTGATGGTGACTTTGGCTTGTTTGATTATGGTTTAGCTGCCTCATGCCATCTCAAAAGAACTCGAGTACCCGATGTGCCCGAGCGAGGGGAAAGTTTTATGTCAAACCTTTCCCTCAGCACTGGGTCTGATGTTGACGGCCATCAGGACGCCTTAAGTGCTGATGGCGGGGTGTATATCCGGATATTGCCCCTAGGGCGGCCCTAATTTGAGGGATGACCCCGTCCTCTAAGTGTGGCTCCTTGGTGGGTGGGGGGAATATCCAGATGAAACGAGTCTTCTCGTCATTATGGCTACCCCACCAAAACCCGTTGACGACCAATCCGCTTCTCTCCGATTTTGGCAATAGATAATTCTAAGAACTCCATTGTTACTATGGAACCATATGAGGAACTTATATAAATAATAATCCTGTTGGTTAAGCCAGTGCCTTTTGACTGGAGCTTTTATGATATTTATAAGGAGTTTTCAAAATTTGGACTAATAAAAGAAATCAGGAATAGACTTGGCAATTATAATAAATTCTTTGAAAACTGGATTATCTTTGATAAAGTGACAGAAGCCCATAGAGCATACAAGGAATTTAATTGTTACTATGAATGTTAATCTTTCAAGGGCAGAAGAGGTACCTAGGTATCTAGATTTCTGTAGACCTCATAATGAACCTGAAGATCCTATAATAACTAAAATATCTAGATCACCAAATCCAGCTAAGTGGTTAATTATTACCACACAAAGCGAGAGAAGCAACCTCTTCAAGGTGAAGAGGTTAGTAAATGAAAAAATTGGTAATGTAAACAGACTAGAGATATCTCGTTTTGGGCGTAACAGTTTTCTGGTGAATACCAAAACAGACGGACAAGCAGTAATGCTTCTCAATCTTAGGCTTGATCCTGATGGAATAATAAAACAAATAAAACCTCACTACAACTTCAGCTATGCCAAAGGGGTTATCTTTGATAAAGATATATATGAGTTGGATGAGAGCAAGATTTTGGAAATGTGTCCAGATGTGATTTGGAAGGTATTTAAAGTGCCCCATTCATTAATGATTATTTTAAATTTTGTGAATTCTTATTTGCCTCCAGGTATTTTTTTGACAGTGAAATTGTTAGAGTTCGTACATATAGACAGAGTGTGCTTCAGTGTTTTAATTGTTTTGATTTTGGGCACTCCTCCCGTATTTGTACTAGGAATAAGATCTGTGGATCGTGTGCCCAACCTGAGCATGGGGACTGTTCAACACCTGTAGTGTGTGTGAACTGCAAGGGTGACCATCGGGCCCGTGATAAAGAATGCCCTGTATTGAAGAAAGAGGAAGAGGCATTGCTGAAATCTATTACAGAATACATCAGTGTTGGACATGTAAAGAAGCTATTAGTGAACAAATCTTATACAGATGCAGTGAAGAGTTCTGTTGACTTCTCTAGTTGGGCTCCTCGAGGCCCCCTTGTTGTGGCTCCTCTGGCCCCCCTTGGTGGTGATCCCCCGGCACCCTCTGGTGAGACTCTTCTGGCCCCTTCTGGTGGAACTCCTCCTCCCTCCACTGGTGGGGCTCCATTGCCCCCCTCTGGTGGGGCTCCATCGCCCCCCTCTGGTGGGGCTCCATCGCCCCCCTCTGGTGGGGCTCCATCGCCCCCCTCTGGTGGGGCTCCATCGCCCCCCTCTGGTGGGGCTCCTCCTGCCCCCTCTGGTGGGGCTTCTCCTGCCCCCTCTGGTGGGGCTGCTTCTGCCCTCTCTGGTGGGGCTTCTTCTGCCCCCTCTGGTGGGGCTGCTTCTGCCCTCTCTGGTGGGGCTTCTTCTGCCCCCTCTAGTGGGGCCTCTTCTGCCCCCTCTGGTGGGGCTCACAAACCCCCTTCTAGTGAGGCTCTCATAGCCCCTACATTTGTGACCGGATCGATAGAAGATCTTGATGAGTTCTTAATGCCAGATATTGAGAAGTCTTCATACCAAATTGTACCGTTACCTGTCTTAACAGTTCATTGATCCAATGACGGTGAGGAAATGGCAGCACAATCTGTTAGACAAAAGAGGCCCCTTCCTCCCCCTTCACCTTCACGTTCTCAGGATCAGGGTAGAAGTAATAAAAATAAAACTGAAAGGGCAACTGAAGGCCCAGCATCAAAAAAATCTTTTGCACTTTATAGATCAATAAGTACTGAAAGTGTGGCTGGCAAGCCATCTCTCTCTAGGTCTCAGATTCCCAAACTAGAACAAAAAAAAAAATTGTTTAAGAAATCCAAATAATGTCTCTTATCCAATGGATTTAATTCAAATAGAGAGCAGGTTCGGGTTCTGTTTAAAGCGGTATCAGGACAACTGCCCCCGTAGGACAACTGCCCACGTAGGAAAACTGCCCCCGGGACAATTGCCCTCGTAAAACCACTGGACAATGGAGTAAAAAATAAAAATACATAACTATTAAAACTAATGTTTTATCATTGTTAATAAAAAAAATACATGATTTAAAAAATACATGTCTTAAAAAGATAACATTATATACTAAAATTTGTACATAGATGGGTTGCAAAAATATTGAAAAGGGATTTAAATACTAGAATTTTAAATTGTGGGCTATGTATCTCAAAAATTCCAATACATTGCGGTTCTCAAATTCTTGCACAATGTTTGCTATTCGTATGCTAGAATCCTGATAGCGTTTCCGCTTAGAATGTACTGGATGTCCAGCAAGTATTTGATTAATTATGAGGCTGGATAGTGCCTGTTCTCTCTTTAACACCCCCAGAAATGTCCATATATTTCGATGAAATGACGTAACGCTTGCTTCCATATGGTTATGTCAGCCTTCTACGGCGTTGTTTGTTTTGAGGTAGCTTTCGAAAATAAACTATAACTCGTACGACCGATTAGACACTGGATCCTTCTTACTTTCTTTTTTTTTTTTGTAAACATTTGTTTGACTATACAGAATTAGCCAATTGGTATAGCTTTCGAAAATAAGCTATAACTCGTACGTACATAAATGGTAATAAACTTTGGAAATAGATACAATTATTTCTTCAATGACCGATTATGTGATAGGAAGAATATCTTCATAAATTGTTACTAAAAAGTAATTACGTAAATGGCAATAAATTCCAAAGCAATTGTCCTGAAGGCAGCGGTTTTATGGGGGGTAATTTTCCGGGGGGCAGTAGTCCTACGGGGGCAATTGTCCTGGGGGCAGTTGTCGGGGGGCAGCTCTCCTGGGGGCAGTTGTCCTAGATCCGTTTAAAGCACATAATATATTTGCAATCTGTATACAGGAGACTAAATTGGGAGATCTTACTCCGAGTTTAGGTTATTATTTTTCATTTTATAGGTCTCCACCCCTAATAGGTGCTCATGCTCAGGGAGGCACAGGCATAATAATTCACAAGTCTCATAATCGCAGAGTTGTTCACCTGAATTCTGTGTTGCAGGCTTGTGCAATTCAAATCTTTAATGATAAATGGATCACTATTTGTTCACTCTTCCTTGATCCAACATTAGAAAATAGACTTCAGGATGCACATGGTAATCCTCGTCAGCTAGAATTAAGTGACTTGCAGTTCTTAATAAACCAACTTCCTCAACTCTTCAACTCTTCATATTGATGGGGGACTTTAATGCCAAACACACCCTATGGGGAGAACAACGTTGTGATCGATGGGGTTTGATAGTAGAACAACTGCTTGACATGAATGATGGTTCCCCTACAAGACATGATGTTTACCCCAATTCTGATTCAGCCATAGACCTCACCATTTGCTCTTCATCTTTGAGGGTAGATTACCAATGGACAGTAGACCAAAATGATCATGGCAGTGATCATTTGCCCATTCACTTGAAGTATGTAAAAAATATACCATCTCCATGTTTACCTAAATGGAAGGTAGGGGAAGCTGACTGGGGATTTTTTAATAAATCCACTGAAATTTATCGAAAGAAAAATGAATTCCAGAGTTCAATACAAGCATACGAGTATTTAGTGAGCATATTGTTGTGTGGGGCCATGCTCTCCATACCTCAAACATCAGGTAAACCTCAATGTCCTGTAGTTCCTTGGTGGAATGATGCCTGTGCTTTGATGTGGAAGATAGCAAGAACTTGCTACTAGAGATATCGTAGATACCCTTGTTTAGCCAATAAAATAACATACAGAAGAGCTCTTGCTAATCAAAAGAAAACTTTTAAGCAGGGAAGGAGAGAATCATTTATTAAATACATATGCAAATTGAAATATAATTTCCCTCTCTCATTAGTTTGGAATAGTATCCGAAAGTTGCAAGGGAAATTTTGTCCATCTCCCTTGCCTATATTGAAAATTGATGGTCTCTTTATATCTGATCCTGGAGAAGTAGCCAAAGAGTTTGGGAGGCATTTTTCGAATATATCTAGTGCCCTACACTATCCTGCAGCATTCAGGGATATTAGAAACAGTACTACGGTTGTTCCTCCTGTTAGTACAAATTTAGTGTCTTACAATCTTCCTTTTACCATGGAAGAATTGGGTAATGCAATTTTATTTTCTTCCCCAACATCTCCTGGGGAAGATATTTTATACTCCATGATTTTTAATCTACTAAAAAGTACAAAACAATTTCTTTTAGATATTTTAAATAGTTTTTGGACTTCAGGAACTTCCTCTAAGTCCTGGAAAATATCGACAATAGTTCCTATTATGGAACCATTAAAGGATTCGTGCCTCCCAAAAAATTATAGGCCAATTGCTCTTACTAGTTGTGTCGGCAAGATTTATGAGAGAATGGTCAATATTCGACTAGTATGGTATTTAGAATCGGAGAATCTTTTATGAAACAAACAGTTTGGTTTTAGGAAAAATAGAAATACCAATGACCCTTTGATGTTCCTCACTCGAGAAGTCCAGAATGCCTTTGCCATGCAAAACCAGACCATTGCAGTGTTCTTTGACCTAGAAAAGGCCTATGATACTACATGGCAAGGGGGTATCCTTAAGCAACTCGTTCATTGAGGTATTGTGGGTAATATGTTTTATTGTATTCAAGATTTTTTGTCAGATAGGTTCTTAAAAGTGTGAATTGGCTAGCTTATTTCATCAGCTTATCCTCAAGGAGAAGGATTGCCTCACGGAAGCGTTCTTGGTCCAACGCTTTTCAGTGTAGCTATTAACGGTCTACTTGAACAAGTTCCTGTTGAGGTGCATGGTTTGGCTTTTGCTGATGACAATGCAGTAGTGTGTAATAAATCATCAGCTGTAGAAGCATGTCATAAAATCCAGACTGCTATTAATGCTGCTACATTTTGGACCAGTTCTAGAGGGTACAAATTTTCTCCAGAAAAAATTAAAGCCATACGTTTTTATCGACTGAGATGAATGGAAGAGATGCCTACGTATTTTTAAAACGATTCCATTTTACCATACGAAGATAGCATAAAATACCTTGGTGTTTTATTTGATAAGAAATTAACTTTCTCTCAACATATTGATGAGGTGGTATATAACGTGAAACTTAGACTTAATATCCTTAAAGTTGTGTCTGCTTTCAATTGGGGAGCTGATAGAACAGGTCTGTTGAGGATATACCAAGCATTGTGCCTAAGTAAAATAGCTTATGGTTATCAGATATATGGATCTACATGCAAAACCACTTTAGAAAAACTTGATGTGGTTCATAACATGGCTTTAAGAATTTGCACAGGTGCGTATAGGACATCACCTGTAGATAGAGGACCAACTAGGACTAGGTTGCCCAAACCACTAGAAGTAACACTAGAAGCCTCAGCTATTGACGTGGGATTACTTCCCCCTACAGTGGCTGAAATTACCCCTTCAAAATATCCTCCTTGGAATAGGCCTAAGATAGAGATTTGCCCGGTTATGGATAGTAAAAAGAACAGGTCAGATGAGCTGTTACGGGCTAGTTTCCTATCTCATGCCTCTGAGCATGATGATGATTATCACATTTATACAGATGGTTCCAAGAGTTTTGATGGTGTGGGTTGCTCAGTAGTGACAACTGAAAATATAATTAAAAAAAGGCTTCCGACAAGTTCCTGTATTTTTACGGCAGAACTGTTAGCAGTTTTGACTGCTTTGAAATTAATTTTTTATAATAATTTTTCTATTACAAGTTCTACCCTTTTTACCGAGTCGTTGAATGTTTTATAAGGATTAAGAAGTTTAGTCTCTTGCCATCATTTGGTGCAAGAGATACAAGATTGGTTTTATATTTTAGTGATTAGAAAGCATTTTACGATTAAGTTGTGCTGGGTTCTGTCCCATGTTGGAATTGTAGGAAATGAGCGAGCCGATGTTGTAGGTAAGGCTGCAACTAGGCTCAATCACATTTCCAGCATGGGTGTTCCAGTATATGATTTTAAAAGTAGCATTAGGTTTTATTGTAGAGACAAGTGGCAGGCCTTCTGTCCAACCATGGTCGCATTTACAGGTAGATAGAAGATCTAGCATTGTTTTAACACGTTTACGTATAGGGCACACACATTATACTCATAAGTATCTGATGGCAAGTGGGGCGGATAGGCTGGCTCCTCGCTGCTCTGCTTGCCAAGTAGATAAAACCGTTAAATATATTTTAGTGTCCTGTACTGTTTTTAGATGTCAACGTAGGAAAAATCATTTAATCAATATGTCCCTTGGGGAAATTTAGGTGAGACTGCTCCAGTGGTGTTGTGCAGTTTTTAAAAGAAATTGGTATTTTTTATGAGTTATAGATCTATGGTTTTATTGTGATTTTGAATTTTAACCCATTGGTTTTATTGTGATTTTAAATTCTAACCTGTTGGTTTTATTGTGATTTTAAATATGATTTTAAAAGTAGCATTAGGTTTTATTGTAGAGACAAGTGGCAGGCCTTCTGTCCAACCATGGTCGCATTTACAGGTAGATAGAAGATCTAGCATTGTTTTAACACGTTTACGTATAGGGCACACACATTATACTCATAAGTATCTGATGGCAAGTGGGGCGGATAGGCTGGCTCCTCGCTGCTCTGCTTGCCAAGTAGATAAAACCGTTAAATATATTTTAGTGTCCTGTACTGTTTTTAGATGTCAACGTAGGAAAAATCATTTAATCAATATGTCCCTTGGGGAAATTTAGGTGAGACTGCTCCAGTGGTGTTGTGCAGTTTTTAAAAGAAATTGGTATTTTTTATGAGTTATAGATCTATGGTTTTATTGTGATTTTGAATTTTAACCCATTGGTTTTATTGTGATTTTAAATTCTAACCTGTTGGTTTTATTGTGATTTTAAATCTTAACCTGTTGGTTTTATTGTGATTTTAAATTTCAACCTGTTGTATAGATTTAATTTAATTATGTTTTACTTTTATTTATATACTTATATTCCATTCTAAAAGATATATATGCAATGAAAGGTCTTGCGGATCCGGCGTTTGGCTTCGGGCCATAAATTTCATAAATCAATCAATCAATCACCACCTTGGAACGTTGTCAAGGTCTTTCGTTCACTGAAAGGAGCCTCTTACGAGCCTCTTCGTCAAGCCTCAGACCGAGACTTGACTTTGAAGACGGCCTTCCATTTAGCCCTAACCTCTGCAAAGAGTGTCAACGAGCTTCATGGTCTTTTCTACGACATCGCCCATTCAAAGGGATGGGGGCAAGTTACATTCAGTTTTATCCCTGAGTTTATAGTTAAGACTCAAAATCCATCTTACACGGATCCTAGATTCAGGCCCTTTTGGATTCATTGTCTCTGGTATGAGACGGATGATCCGGATCAACTGTTATTATGCTCTGTGAGAGCGCTGAGGTTATATCTCAAAAGGACGAGAAAAGCCCATCCTCAGATCAACAGGCTCTTCATTATCACAAGAAGGCCAATAGGAGAATCACGAAGAACTCGATGTCCTCCTGGATTAGACAAATAATAGAGAGGGCGGTGGTGCCTGATCTCTCTTTATCTGATCGATGCTCCTGGCATTCCCTAAGAATTTCTCTGTTATGCAGGTACTGTAAGCGGGCATGTGGAAACGTCAAACAATGTTCACCGTCCACTACCTGCAAGTCATAATCCACAGGAACATAAACACATTCCTGATAGGTCCTGTGGTGGCTGCTCAAAACGTTGTCTAATACACCTCAGCTCCCTTGTAGGAGAAGTAGCAGATGGTCGAGGGCAGACGTTACCCACGAGTAAGTCTAGGGTGAATGTGTGAGTGATTGGCCACCTCTTACTTCATCCTCCCCTTTCTTGGGGCGCAGCATCTGAGGAACTCTGCATAGCTGACCTCGTCTATATGCTGGTGGGTACCATGCTCTTTGTGCAACCTGATATATATGTATGTATTTATGTACCAGTTCTCCAAACAGGACGGAGTCGGGCTACGTATAAATTAGTAATGGGTTCTCCCTTACTGTGTACTTATCCATTCACCTCAGAGCAAAATCTTTTTCTCCTTCCAGCACTGATAACCTAGATCATCATCTTAGGAGGATGATGAGGTGTCAGGGCCACTCTCGAACAGCTTGTACGAAGCACAAGAGTCATCCTGGAACAGCAGCCTGCCAGTTGCTTTGAGGACTTCCACTCGCCTTAAGGTGAGTCTCCTATGTAAAGAGTGGAAGGATTTTATGTTGTGCTGGAACCAATGACAAATTCATAGATAATTTGCATTTTCCTTGCTAAACAGACCTAGAGCTCTTTACACATACTGGTCCTGCCAGAACCTACCCTTGTAAAGTCCTGCTGCAATTGCAAAAGTGACAGTTAGTCGCTAGTGCTGGTGGGAGCGTGGGGCTAGCCTACCCACTAGAATATATGTCTCCTATATATATTGTAAAAACTTTAACAAAACAACAGGAAGAGAAATAAGATAGAATAGTGTGCCCGAGTGTACCCTTAAGCAAGATAACTCTAACCCAAGATAGTGGAAGACCATGGTACACAGGTAATGGTACTACCCAAGACTAGAGAACAACGGTTTGCTTTTGGAGTGTCCTTCTCCTAGAACAGCTGCTTACATACCTAAAGTCTCATCTATCCTTACCAAGAGGAAAGTAGCCACTGAACAATTACAGCGCAGTAACCCGTCGGGTGAAAAATAATTGTATGGTAATCTCAGTGTTGTTAGGTGTATGATGACAGAGAGAATATGTAAAGAATAGGCCAGACTAGTCGGTGTGTGTAGGCAAAGGGAAAAGGAACTTTAACCAGAGAGAAGGATCCAATGTAGTACTGTCTGGCCAGTCGAAGGTCCCTATAACACTCTAGCGATAGTATCTCGAACGGGTGGCCAACCTAATATCTACCAAAATCTTATAATGCTCCCTTCACTGAAAGAGAATATGATTCTACACTTACTACTATATACACATGACATGTGGTTTGGTCTAGAAAACAAGCTTGTTGCATATGCAGATAGTGCTACTCTCTCTGCATTAATTCCATCTCCTGAATGTAGATCTGGGGCTGCTGAATCCCTGAATAGAGATCAAGCTAAAATTAGTGCATGGTGCAAATTATGGGGTATGAAGTTGAATCCTAACAAAATTCAAAGTATTATTGTAAGTAGGTCAAGGACAATGGCTCCTCAACATCCGGATCTCAGTACTGATAATGTTTCTTTGACTTTGTATGACTTAAAATTTTGTGTGTGATTCTTGACAGCAAATTTACTTTTAAGAAACACATTAGGTCTGTCTTTTTCAATTGCACAATTAATTGGCTTGTCTTTTAAGATTTTCGGGGATCAATATATTCTGAAAAAGTGTTTTGATTCTTTCATTCTACCTTGTTTCGAGTATTGTTCTCCTGTCTGGTCTTCCGCTGCTGATTCTCATCTTAATTTGTTGGACAGAAACTTACGGTCTATTAAATTTCTTATTCCTGATCTAGATAATAATCTTTGGTACCGTCGTTCAATTAGTTCTTTATGCATGTTGCATAAGATTTTTTTATAATTCTGACCTTCCTTTGCATTCAGATCTACTTGGACAGTTCCATCCTGTTTGTAATACTAGGCATGCAGTTAATTCTAATAGTCAGGCCTTCTCCATCATGAGGCTCAATACTACACAGTATTCTAGAATTTTTATTCCAGCTGTGACCAAGTTGTGGAATGATCTTCCTAATCGGGTAGTTTAATCAGTAGAACTTCAAAAGTTCAAATTTGCAGCAAATATTTTTATGTTGAATAGGCTGACAGTCTTTTTATAGTTTATGTATAACATATTTGTTTTTATGTTACTGTTTTTAGAATAATTTATTGTTAATTCTTTCTCATCACTTATTTATTTCCTTTCCTCACTGGGCTATTTTTCCCTGTTGGAGCCCTTAGGCTTGTAGCATCTTGCTTTTCCAACTAGGGTTGTAGCTTGGCTAGTAATAACAATAATGATACACCCCCCCGGACCCGACAGAATTCCATATGCAGTTATTAAACATGTATCTGTTAATACTAAGTTCTTAATTTTAAACATTATTAACAGAATATGGGATAATCATAGTTATCCAAGTGTTTGGGAACTAGCCATTATTTTAGTAAGGGTAATTTTTTAGCAGCAAACTATCGACCAATTGCACTGACTTCTTGTTTATGTAAGATTATGGAGAAGATGGTCAATGCAAGACTGATGTGGTGCCTGGAGAATAAAGGTATTTTGTCACCTATCCTGTGTAGTTTTAGTAAAATAAACTCGACAACTGATGTTTTGGTATGACTTGAGTCCTCTGTGTGAAACCTTTGCTTCTCAAACAGCACCATATAACAGTGTTTTTTTTTAACCATGATACCTTCATCCTCTTCATCTGTTCTTATGCCTCCTCCCTCTTAATGAAAGAATGCCCTGACATAGTCATTTTGCTTCAACACCAAACTTCATTTCCATGTTGAAGGCATTTGACGGACAAGAGGGCTCTCGAACTGGGGAATAATTTTTCCCTCAATTTGACTTTATATTTCTCTCATACTTTTTCTATTGCTTTTTATTACTTCAACTTCCTTCAAATTTTATCAACAGTCTCCAACCATAAGAAGGGATAATATAGCTGGCATTGGTGTCAGGTTTTTTAACCAATTGTGGGGCTGTGGTGGTCTAGCCAACTACCTGATAATGTGTGGAGCAAAGGAGTGTCGGTATTCCCATATTGGCACGTGTAACTATTCTCATTTTGAGATTTGGCCCTTCGATTCCAAGGGTGGACCGGTTTAATAGAGATAGGACTCTCGACATTCTGTCTGGTGTGCTTGCCACTATGATTTAAGTGGTGATGATTGTATTCTTGAAATGCTCTCAGTCCCATCAAGTAGGTTCGGCTCACACTTTAGCCACACTAATCATAGTGGTACCATCCCATCGTGTTTGGGTAGGGAATGGACATTTGAGTTAGCTCTTGCAGGTGTCTATGGTGGAGAAATCATGTGCACGAGAAGCTTGTGCAGCCTCTTTTTGGTTGTCAGACAGCCTGATATTTTCTTTTCCTTAAACTTATTTTTTTACATTTTGTTAATTTTTATTATTATTCTCCTCCCTACCCAAGTGAGGAAAATTCTGCTGACGACCTGGCAGTAAAAAGGATGCCTCCACCAAAAATTCTTTATACAGTTCTATTAGTGGAATCTTTTTTTCCTCTTCCCCATTACACTAAGGGGCCAGAAGCATAGGGGTAAAAACGAAAATATTAAAGTTCTATAAGGTGTAGGATTTTCCCGCAATATGAATTATGAAATATTGTATAACCTTTGGAGACCTTTTGCAAAAATTGAAAGGATGAAATAAAAACTTACAAATGACAATGTGAATATTGAGAGCTATGTTACTTTTGCTGAAAGTTGCCTTCATTAAAGTAAAGAATAAAAATGTCCATGGCCTTTCTAGCCTTTTAAAGTTATACAACACTCAAAATGCTACAAACTGAATTTGATTTCGTGCTCAAGAACACTGATTTCCAAGGTGAGGAGAAAGAAGTAAGCCAAGACTTATTACTAAACTAGTCTGGCATGTCATTTCCTACAAGGAAAGGTAAAGGGTATAACGATATGATTAAGGGCTATTGGTCTCTGAACAAAAAATAGGTACAATTCCTCAAGGTAACTTGAAAAAATAGTGTCTCGGTTTGCTATTTCAAGCTGGGAATGAAAAACAAACAGTGCTGCTCCTTAATTTCACATCTTCCCCATCTGATATAGAAAAGGTATCTCCACATCTGACTTTTAGTCACTCTTTATGAATCCTTTATTGCAGAGATCTGTATGAATTCTGAGAAGAGGATGATTTTTAAAGAGGTGTCTTCCATTTCTAAAGTTGAAAAGCTGAAAGGAACCCATAAAGCAATCTTGATAGTATTTACTACACCTTATCTGCCAGACTATGTAAAGATTTGACTTTTCATTTTTTTTTTTTTGTCAAAAAATTACATCCTCGGCCATGCAATATTAATACCATATGCACTAATGAACAAAGATATTTCAAGCATTAATTTTTATTATTATTCTCCTCCTTACCCAAGTGAGGAAAATTCTGCTGACGACCTGGCAGTAAAAAGGATGCCTCCACCAAACATTCTTTATACAGTACTAAAGAATGTTTATAAGATAAATTTTGTTTACATTGTGTGGAAGCCCACTCACCAAATTCACGGCAGTATCCTAAATATAGACTAAAATGATCAATCATTGAAACAGCAAATAACGAGCACGTAACATTTGGTGCAGCAAGAAAAAGCTTATGGGTAATAATAATGCCCAAGGATCGTCTTACTAAAGCATTTTGCCCAATCCACATGATCCGACTTCTAATTCCAAAGCTGTCCAAACTGTCCATACTTCTGCATGTTCTAATTTACAGAATAATAATAATCCACCTCCAGTGCAGTAAGTCACTCAAAACCATAGCATGATAATACCTCTGCCATTGCTCCTAAATATTCAGTAAACTCATGTGTACCAATAAAATGAAAATGCTAAAAGCACTTGAACTCAAAATTATCTACAAAAGATTCTTGCACTGGACAAGTTTGACAAACTAGCCACATTTGATACCCCCAAGGACATTGAAGGTCCTTGTGAAGTAGAGATGGTTGATCATGTATCCCTAGAATCTGGATTAGAGAGAAAAAACAGGTACTAGAAATGGAACCCCTCTAAAATAAAAAAGAAAAACAATATTGAAGAATATTGTCCCTCTCCTGTATCCTCTCAAGTATAGACATGTCCGAGTCATTTTATTGGTCCTGTGAGGCAACTTTATACAAGATATACTTATATAATCTACACCTTTAGAGCCTTTAAGATGTTAGGGCTGATGTTTATAGAGAATGTGACACAGAGTTGCAGCAATTTCTAAAATATCTGTGGACCTTAATGTTAATAGTATTTTTGAAGAAATTAAGTGATAACTTGCTCTGCTTTGCAGTCAACTTAGACGAGAATACAGAAAATTATCAAGTTGAAGAAATCACTTTTCTTAGGACTTCATAGATCTTGATACAAGTTTTAGTCATAATTTTACACAAACTCTGCTTTGAAATCCTTAAAGTGTATGCTTTTTGCTGATGATGTTATACTGTGTAGCACTAGGTGAGAGGTAGTAGAAGAGAAACTGGAGGAGTGGAGAAGAGAAATGGAAAATAGGGGATTGAAGATCAGCTGGAAAAAGACAGAGTATTTGAGATTGAAAAATGGCGAGAATGGGGAAGATAGTTTACAAGGAGAAAGATTGAAAATAGTTGAAAATTTCAGATATTTAGGATCAACAGTTGCAGAGGATGGTGATCTGGGGGCAGAAATAAACCACAGAATACAAGCAGGGTGGAAGAATTGGAAAAAGATGCATGGAGTACTATGCGACAGGAAAAAGGGGTTAAGTTGAAAGGTAAAGTACACAGGACAGTTGTGAGACTGGCAATGATGTATGGAGTGGAATATTACAATGCGTTGGATTCCTCCCCATGTTGGGGTTGTTGGTAATGAAAAACTGGATACTCTAAAAGGGAGAAGGAATCAACACACAACCCTGTCAGGCCCTCCTTCCGAGCTCGAGTAGAGGTTTCTCGAGCTTCAGAAGGTTCCCTTCCTCCTGATGTGTCACCCACACCTGGGGAGATGGAGAACCTGGAGGTGGAGTCTATTTTCCTTAAATCTCATATCAGGGAATTGAAATTCTTAATATAGGCCTCCACGGAACATATCAAGGTTGGGATGACGGAGATAGATTAACGTTTCAGCACTCCTCGAGGTTCCAGACAAGAACTTGAGCCTCCTTGACTGGTACATGTGCTGGACGCACTCATCAGAGTGAATTCACAGGTCATCAGACCCAAGAATTCATTCCAGTCGAGCTGTTCCACCTACCTCCTGTCTCCAGCCTTTCTTGACAGCAGAGCTTTTATGTAACTCAGGTAATCCTTTTGCCTCTTCCAATCGATTTGGCATTGATGGCACTGGCGACAAGCACTGCCGCCAATAGGTTGCTATATGAGGGGACTTCATTCTCTGCTGCTGAGTCCACAACCATTTAATCTGTGGCGATGGCCACACTGACTTCTTTCTTTCAGGAGCTAAGATGGTGAAGTATATGGCATATCAGTTGGCCAACCAGTGGGCAAACTGGGTTGTTAAAGTGGGGAGCTGCAGTGGCAGCTGTTCCATGTAGATGAGATAAAAAACATTGGCAAAAAGTGGAGAAAGAAGAGGCACGAATCCCTTATCCTCAGAGCAGTGATCTTCAAGAGCCACTGGCCGTTCTAAATCAGCGTCTCCCCATCCTTCTTCCTCCCAGCCGAGTAAACCAGCACCAAAGATGCTGTTGGTGAAACCCAGATCACCATCTGCACTCCAGGACTGTCTAACTCTAAGAAAAGTGGAGATTAGGCTCCACCCCTTCTCCCCCAATCTGGACACACCAGAAAAGGAGGCAAAGGAAATAGATGAGGCAGAGGTCGCTGAAATTTGCAAACTTCTCTTCCAGCTGCTGCTTATAGGGGGATGCCTGTCAAGCCATTGGGCAATGTGGCAGTGACATGGTGCGGAAAGTTGGGTGGTAAACATCCTGCAGGATGATTATTGCGTACCTTTCATCATCTTTTATCCTCTCCTCGCTTGCTTTCTGGTGAAGCTCCTGACCTACCCTACTGAATTTCCAAAAAGCCTTTATCCTCACAAACTAATTAAAAGTAATGATGGAGTAGAGTACACTAGAAGTCGTCTTTTTCTACTAGAGAAATTGATGGGGATGTTTGAGACCCATCATCGATCTCACTCCCCTGAACAAGTTTGTTCTACAAACTTGGTTCAAAATACAGATGGTAAACACTGTTCATGCTGTCATCCAAAAGGACTACTTCATGCTCTGTCGATTTCAAGAATGCATATTTCCAAATATTGCTCCACCTTTTTGACAGAAAGTTCTTCATCCTACAGGTAATAGAGTACCAGTTCAAGGTCCTGTTTTCTGGTCCGTCAACCGCTCCCACAATTGTTCATCAGTGTTTACCCTGGTCTGAGCTTGGGCCCAATGGAACAGAGTTTACATTATGTAGTATCTCAACGACTTATTGAGAATGTCTTCCTCTTGGAGACAACTGCTCCAGGATCTAAGCAAACCTCTTGCCTTTTGCCATGATATTGGGATTGTGATCAATCGGATGAAGTCAAGTTTTTCACTCAGACGGATGGAGTATATGGGAATGTTGATAGATACAGCAGCAGTGAAAGTTTTAACATCAGATGATCATATCAACAAACTTAGAGAGGTAGCACAACTATACCTAACTGTTCAATAGCTACTACCACGGCGCTGGCAACGTTTTCTGGGACATTCTGTGATTAGAAAAGCTCTTGTCTCATAGGCATATCTATTATAGGTCACTTTAATGGTGTCTGAGCAGCACTGGTCAGCAGCCTCCAATCCTCCACCTTCAGGTTCCAGTAGAATAAGAAATGGCAGAGATGGCAGAACAACAAAAAACTCACGAAGGGAGTTCTATTCTAGTCGCCACCTCCAAAGAGCTGGTGTTCACAAACACATCAATGGAGGGATGATGATCACGCCTAGGGAACCAAATCGCCTCATGACTCTAGTTTGAAGACAAAAGGAGTCTGCATATCAACCCGTTTGAAATGCGAGCAGCTGCTGTAGCTCTCCAGTCCTTCCAATCGAGTCTGATAGGGCAGTCAGTAGTGTTGATGAGAGACAACACTACCATAGTTGCATGTGTCAACAAGCAGGGAGGAGTGGTGTCCCAACTCCTCTACAGTTTCGTGAAGCAGAAACACACTTGGACATAGAGCTGCCTGTAAGGTACATTCCAGGCAAGAGGAATGTCCTAGCACACTCCCTCAACTGTTAGGGGCAGTTAGTAGGAGCAGAGTGGTCCTACTTCCCGGCATGGCAGAAAGGCATCTTGCCCATTGGGTGTCCCCAACATCAGACTTGTTTGTGACTTGGTTGAACAAAATACTACCATTGGTCTGTTTATCAGTCCCAAAACCATCTGCCTTTATGGAATACGCATTCCAACACCAATTGGACTACCTGAATGTTTACACCTTTCCATCCTTTTGCCTGATACGGTATATAATTAACAGAATTGATGTCCTAGAACCCCAGGCTAACCCTGGGGGCAATTGGTCAAACACCAATTGATTTCCAGATTTGAGGATCCTACTGGTCGAGGTACTTGTAGAACCAACCCAATGGTCCAACCTCTGCCAGTCACATATGCAGAGGTTTCACACCTCATTGATTTTGCTGTCAGTTGACAGGTGGGGACTATTCAGTATCTCCTCCGAGCAAAAGGATTTTTGAAAGGCACTGCACAGGACATTTCTGGATACCTTTGTAAACCCTCTGCAGCGACCTACCAAGGAAAGTAGGCTATATCCTGTGTTTGGTGTCTGTTGACGGAGCCTCTCTACAATTAATTGCTGATTTCTTCGTCTACCTTTGCCGAAAGAAGCTCGTCTGTCTCTACGGTTAAAGGCTTCAGCCAAGTCTTAAGATTGAAAGGCCTTGATCTCTCCTAATCGTGGGACCTGTTCATGCTGATGAGGAGCAATTGTGTAGTCCTGTTCTCCCAAGAAAACTCGGATCCCCATTTTTGGATGTCACGAAGCTTCTCTTGTCTCTTCCCTTTCAATAAGAAAATGTCTTGATGTAGTCATTTGTCTTCAACACTGTTATTTCCATGTTTAAGCCTTGTGGTGGGCGAGAGGGCTCTTGTATTGAGGAATAAATTTTTTCCTTAGTTTGCCTCTAAGTTTCTCTCATACTTTTTCTATTGATTTTTACTTCTACCTACTTCATATTTTATCATATTTCTCCCACCTTGCTGTCCATCAACTCTTTCGCTTTTCACTGTCTAGATGTATGGAAGGGATAACATAGTTGGGATTTGAGTTTTGTTTTTAAAACAATTGTGGGATCTGTGGTGATTTAGCCAATTACCCGATATTGTTTGAATCAAAGGAGGACTCTTTTCTTATATTGGCACATGTTGACTATATCCTGAAAAATATAGGCCCTTGGATTCCATGGAAGAGCTATTTTTTTCTTTAGAAAGGACTCTTTGCATTCTGTCTGGTTTATCTACCAGTATGATTCAAGTGGGGATAATTGTATTTTTTAAACGCTTTCAGTTGTAACGTCACTCTAATCATAATGGTACCCTCCTATCATGGTTGGGTAAGGATTGGAAATCGGCTCTCACAGTGTCATTAGTGGAGGAATTAGCTCTATGAAAGACACCCTGCAAATCCCATTAAAGAAATTTTTGTTGATGACCTAAGCGCTAAAAAGGACCACTCTTCCAATATTCAGAAAAGCAAGGTTAAGGAAAGGAAATTTAGTCATTCATATTTTTGATATAGCAATTAATTGTCTCTATGAAGAACCTTAGATAAGTTTTAAACTGTTTGGTATAATTAGCGAAATGAGAATGAATTTTAAAGATGACACATGGGGAGCATGGACCTGCTTTAGTAATCATGAAGATTTAAAGCAATCTGTTATATTTCTATAAGGAATATTGATTATAGCAAGATTGCTGGAGTGCTATGCAATGCATCCCCTCGAAACCTGGACTTATATCGACCCACTGACTAGTATCAGAGTGAATCAGTAGACCCCAAAATAAGTTTCATATTAGAAAGAATGCCTAAGGTAGCAGTGTCAATTATTCAACAGCAAAGGAGAGGAATATAATAACTTTAAATTTAGCAAACTAATACAAAGGAAAGTAGGTAGTATAGAATGTGGAGACATCTCTAGATTTGGCAAAGAAAAAAAAAACTATTTAAATTCATTCCAAATATTAAACCCAGTCTCTTATGCCAAATAACACAAATGGTAGAAAATATAATGATAGATATAAAACCGCATTTGGATTTTAAGTATGGAAGAGTGGTGATTTTTAACAAGGACCTTTATGAGTTGAAAAACTCTTGGATAGGTGCTCTGAAAAAATATGGATGGTTCATAAGATTCAGAGAATCACTATGATTATTTTCACTTTTGAATACCATAATGTACACTCTCGTATATACATCGAAAATGAAAGAATATCAGTTCACCTTTACAAACAGATACCTTTGCAAATCTACAATTGATTCAAATTTGGACACACATCTTGGGTATACAAAAATTAAAAGTTCTGCGGCAGCTGTTCTGATCTTGAGCATAGAGGATGTGCTTCTGCTGCAACGTGCATTAATTTTAACCTAGAATACAAGCCAACCAATAAGAAATGTCTTTAATCTCAAATAGAAGAAACAGCTGTTCATAAGTCAGATGCAGGAGATATCATTGTGGGATATGTTAGGCAACTTTTAAGCAAAGCATAAAGTTATGCCGAGATCATAAAATCGAAGGATGTTGGACATCGCGAGAGAAATGCAACACCACGTAGAATCAGTAATGGAGAGCTTCCACTTTCTAAATTGTCTTTTAAGACAAATACCATGGCTCATGATTTGGAGAGGATGCATCTCAATAAAGAGGCACTACCATCTGAATCCTCGACACTTAGAATATTCAACCCTAGGTTGTCATCTCAGAGATTTAGGGGAAGAACTTTCTGCTAGAAAGCTAAGAGATGTACCTGTTATAAAGAAGGTACATAATCCTAAAAGCTCTCCATCATTTAATGAAAAAAAAAGGAGACCGGTATCTCTCGCACCTCCAATGAAAAATTTAAAGATACCTATTGCAAATAGGTATATTTTCACTATCCCTCTTGACAACAAAATACAGTAAGAAGGCTGATAAGAAAAATCTTAAACCAAACTTAGCAAGACCTATTCTCACAGAAATTATTAGATTCCTATTAATTAAAAAACTCTGATAGCAAGACTTTTGCAAAGGATTCTTCCAAAAAATTAACCATTATTGTCTCTTCAATCTTGCAATCGAACTGTCACGGTCTGGCCCTAAGTATGAAGAGCTTAATTTCCTAATTCATGACTATTGAACTATAGTTACATGTCTACAAGAAACAATGTTAGATGATTTTACTCCATGTCTTAGAAACCGTCAGATACTGAACACTAAGTAATCCTCAGGGAAGAACTCATGTTCACCACGACATTCCCCAAAAGCATTTATTTTTACATATTACTTTACAAGCAGCAGCAATCCAAATGGATCTAATTAGAGAATATACCATATGTTCAGCTTTTTGCCCCCTAATGACCGTATCTCCTATGATGATGTGGTTAAGGTGGTAAATCAGTTCCCTCGACCATTATGGGGAAATGTCATAGCAAACTCAAAGGGAAATTTGCTGGTATCACTAGCAGCAAAGGAAAATATTGAGGTTCTAAATACAGGTGATCCTACTCGCTTCCATGTACAGAAATATACTTTATGTATTGATCTTTCAATAGCGAGCTCTAACTGTCTAGCCGACGTTCACTGGATAATATTGAATGATTTGTACACAAATGATTATGCACCAATTGTAATAACAAATAACAGTGGCCCAGCTAAATAGAGATCAGGTTGATGGTGCTTGGATAGAGCCGACTAGCATAAATTCGAAGAATTTAGTGAAGTAGAAGGTAATGCAGATTAGTTCCAAAATGTTGATGATGCTCTTGATTTACTCAATGGCACTTCACACAGCTGGAGTGCATTCCATTAGAAAAATAACAGGTGTGTTCTGTCAACAACCAGTTCCCTGGTGGGGACCAGAAATTAAAGTGTTGCTTAAATCTACAAAAATGGCATTAGAAATGTGTTACAAAAATTGCACTGAACAGAATATTGTAACTTGCTAAAAATGCTGTGCAAAATCTCTATGAGCAATTAAGTCAGCTCGGCATCAGTCATGATATTTTTTCATTTCTTTAGTGAATAAAAGAGCCCCACCTACCATTTGGAAGAAGTTCATAAAATTGCTGGCAAATATACTACAAATTCTCCAGCTGCGTTGGAAGTAATGACCTGTATATTATTTCCTTTGGAAGTGAGTAATTCACTAGCTGGTCATTTTGAGAGAGTATTCCAAAAGTCAAAAGACTAGCCAGGCTACCATTAAAGATATAGAGAAAAACTAGAGAGACACGACTTCACATCAATATCCCATTTGCAAAGAGAGAAAATTTTAGTGTGACCTACGTCATGCAATGTTACAGCCTTAGCCCCAGACAAAATTCCATATGCAATAATAAAGCATGTGTATATAACACCAAACTCTTTATCATAATTATTATTGACAGGATATGGCATGACTATAGTTTCCCAACAGTTTGGGAACTGGTCCTTATTTTCTTTTTTTTTCTTTGAAAGGACAAACATTTAGCTGCAAGCTACCGACCAATTGTTTTAACATGTTTATGTAAAATCATGAAAAAGATGGTCAATGGAAGTCTTGTATGGATATTAGAATAGAAGGTATTTTATCACTAGACAAGTGCAGTGTGGGTTTTGGAGAATACACTCTACAATGGTTATAGTTGCCCATCTAGTGTCATCTGTTTGTGAGACGTTTGCTTCCAATCAATATCATGTGACAGTATTCTTTTGATCTGGAAAAAGCGTATGATACCATGTGGAGGTATGGTATCCTTAAAATTATCCATGATTTTGGTCTAAGAGGAGAGTTGCCATTGTTCATTCAGGCCTTTTTAAAAAGGCAGTTCTTTCATGCTAGATTAGAAAATGCTCTGTCTAAAAGAAAATATTAGGAAGGAGTTCATCAGGGCAACATGCTTAGCATTACTTTATTTGTGCTAGCAATAGATAGTATTTCTTCTGTGATCTCAGATAACATTCTCCACCCACTGTTTGTGGATGACTGATCTGTGTCATTTGCTGGAGCAAGAATGGCAGCAGTTGAAAGAAAGCTTCAATTAATGATCTATCAAATTATTTGATTGGTAGATTTGAATAGCTTCAAGTTTTCAACAAAAACTGTTGTCATTCATTTCTTTCGCATTTGTGGAATACATCCAGACCTTGATATATATGAAAGACCAAAGTATTCCGTTTCGAAGAAACACATTTTCTGGGTCTAACATTCAACAGAAAGTTAACTGTGTTAAGTTAAATATTTAAAGATTGTAGATATATGTAAAGTTTTGGATCTTGCATCTTCTTGAGTAGATTCAGACTTTCCTAATACTGTTACATATTTCCTCCAAACTTTCTTATCGATGTGAAATATATTCTTCAGCCTCCCGTACCAAGTTTAGGATTTTAGATTTCATGCACCATTAGATTAGGTACTGGCCTCTGGACATATATCACCAGTCTACTATGATTTGATATTATTATTAGTTACAGAGGCTTCCCAATTCCATGTCCTTTCAAATTGCTGGTAAATGGAATTTCTTTTCCTACTATAAGGCTCACTCTACATCCCCAAAGTCTCTGGATTCAAGTGAAACATGCTAAATTTCCTGAATCTTTCCCAGAGTGGGTTACTGCTTTTAAAGTTAATAATTACTCCTTCCTGGAAACTAGCAGAGATTATCTTCTGTAAATATTTTACTAGCTCTAAAGGCAATATGTTAAATGAATAAATTTAATCTACCTTTTTGGAACTTGGACAACAGTATAGGGGTACGTGATTTCTACTTATGTACGACTCTAAATCCAGTGCTGGCATCAGATTTTAGTGTACAATAATTCTTTGAATTGTAAATGTGCTGCCCCCTTAGCATCATCTACCTTTACAGCAGAGCTGTATGGTATTGTGAATACTATTGAAAAAATAGCAGTAATGAAAGAGGGTAATTTTACCTTTTTTTTTTTTTTTTTGAGTGATGCAAAAGTGTCTTGCAGGCATTGACTATTTTTTAATCCAACCCATCCTTTATTTTTAAAATAATTAGAGTTGCTGTAAATTTATAGGAATGCAGGAAAAGAAGTTTAGTTTTGTTGTAATATAGCTTATGCAGGTCTGCTCTGAAATGAAGATGTGACCAAACTAAGAAAATAGCAACAGACAAATTTCTTCCTGAAAAATATCCACTTCTTTGTAATGAAATTTTGTCTCGCATCAAAAGATATCATGGTGATATTTGCCAACATTATTGAATTTGTTAGTCAGAATAAGATGAAGAAGATCACAAGTACTATACCTTCATGGAAATATGATAATATGCCTAGAGTGTAGGAAACTGCCCTCTATCAACTAAGAATTGGCACACTCATTTAACACAGTTGTTGTTGTTGATGACTGTCAGGTGCCAATGCTTCTGCAATGATTGGTTGGTTCCCGCTGACTGTTAGGCATATATTGGCTGAATGTCCTAGTCGTGGGATGTCAGAGAATAATTTCTCAAAAACTTGTGGTGAGTTTGGCAGGTACAATCTCATCAAGATTCTAGAAGTTATGCATGATGTTATTGACATTTTAACTTCATATTGGAAGCTTACCTTACTCTTTTTAAAGGTATTTACAATCTTTAATGTTTTATAATTATTTATATTCTATCGTTACTAATTTTAAATTAATCTTACTCCAATTAGCATTAATGACCATTGATGTTATGATGTCTACTAATTATCAATCATTCGTTCATTCTTTCTCAGCTATATTGAACACACACTGCACAAGCCCTTAAGAAGAGCATCAGGCAGATGCCTGACGATGATTAAGACCGTGTTGTTTCTGGTCCTAGCCAGAGCGTAGAGAGTAGACAAGTTGCATGATATTTCCAATGCCATTTTCATTCTGGGGAATGGAAAAGATCTCGATGACCTACGTTCCCTAGTTAATGGCGAAAACGATAAACCCAGTATTCCACGACCCAAGGTTCGAGTCCTACTCCATCTCCTCCCTTCTAGGATTGACTAGCAATTGGGATGATCTACTTTTCTGTTCTGTGAGGGTGCCACGGTGTTACCTTAAGAGAACTCAGCACTTCAGACCAGAGCACAAGAGGGTGAAGAAGGTGATCTCCAAGAACACTATCTCTTTATGTTTATGTGA
>NC_090725.1:251743384-251747335 GCF_036898095.1 Palaemon carinicauda | reverse complement strand
TTTTCAACAACGTAGCCTTTATATTGAAGCGTACGTCAGTAATTGGTATTTAAAAGTTTTCTCAAAAACATATATTCTGTGATTTCTTTCATTGTAATTTACAACAAAATGACGGATGGTATATAATAATCTATAACAAATTTACTAAATTAATCAGAGATTGAATTTGTGTTGAAAATGGGGAAGGATGATAATCCTCTCATCGCTCGTTACCAGTGTTCCTCTGAACCTTGTGAAGAAACTCACGGGGAATGCCCGATGAGTTTGTCTGACCGATCTAAGCGGATCCTGACCCAAGCCCATGCATGACCTATTGGAACGGTCTTGACCGACTGACCTGCAAAGAGGATGCTCTCTGGAATAGTGCATGCCTGCAAGTGTGTGTGTGTGTTTGTGTAAATGTACTTAGGCATTTACTGTTGATTTCCTCATAATCTTCATAGCATCTCTGGAATTTTAAGATATTTTCTAATTTCCTTTTTTCGTTTTTATTGTATAACATTAAAAATATTTATCTGAACCCTCATATATGAAAAATAATTGTAATATGACGTACAATAGCAATTACTTGATAAAAACAAAGGATTGTCGAAACAGTGTCGTAGTGGTAGAATAGATGAAAAAGAAATAATCGTTTCTTTAACTAAAGGCTCACTCTGGCGGATATGAAGAAACCGAAAATAAGCGGTTTCTTTTAAAAAACACGTCGATGCCACAAGACTATCGCCTTCAATGACTATATTTGTACACACACACACACACACACACACACACATATATATATATATATATATATATATATATATATATATATATATATATGTGTGTGTGTGTGTGTATATATGTATGTATGTGTGTGTGTGCGTTGGCACGAATGTTTAGATATAATTTCAGTGGCTGTATATATATATATATATATATATATATATATATATATATATATATATATATATATATATATATACTGTATATATATATGCATGTATATATATATGCATGTATATATACATATATATATATATATATATATATATATATATATATATATGTCTGTGTGTGTGTGTGTGTGTGTGTGTGTGTGTGTGTGGAAACTGCAGGTTACATGTCATACATATCGCAATGTCTATAGGTTTGTCATTGTTATGCAGTGCCCTGCTCGATAGCATTTCGACATAATCCTCGAATTCAGATCATATCATATTTTGAGAAAATGCATTTTTTTAAGAATTAAAATCCAATGGTAAAACGATTCCTCATCAATTCGGTACAATGGTCTGAGCGCATTTATCATTGATAAGCAAAGACTTCCTCCAACTCTCTTACGAAAACTGGTGTGCATAATCGATGCGAGGCTCAGTTGATAATGGAAGGTTGCCCTCGTAAGTGGCAAGCTTTCGTTGTCGTATGTAAGTTTTGGTCGAAAGATTCTTTTAATTGTGAACGGTAAATGTTGGATGTTTTTCATATATTTACATTCTTAACTTATAAACTCCCAAATGATAATGCTTCCATTTGATATCTACATAATTTTACTTATGTAGTTTTTAAAAGGATTTTTTTCTTTTGATACAGAAGTTACTAAATTGAAGTACTTGTTTCAAAAGAAGTGAATTATCAACTAGAGAAATCCTGGTAACTGAGTTTTGAACAGTGGTTCCCCTTCGTCATGAAAATCTTCATATTTAGAAATTACCGTTTGGCACTCTTGTTTTTGTTACCTCTTTTCGGTGTTAGTTCTAGTTTCCTTCAATTGCCAAAGGTTCAGAAATTCTTGAAGGCCTACGCAGAGGCCATACGCGTCAAAAACATCAACATTTTCATCTCAGGTAAGATCATAGTATTGTGTTGAAACTCTATGGACACTTTTAACTTGAAAACATTCTCTCTCAGGTGGGCACTTTGACAAAATAAAGTTTATTTCGAAAATATCACGCACACCATTTAGTATTCGGTGTAGACTACCACGACTGACAGAATCTACTAGACAGTTTAAATGTTACCTCAATATTAAGATTAAAATTGTAGGCTTACTTTGAATGATAACAGTTCTAGTGGATTCTTTTAGAGTTGAAAAATAATTTTTTTTAGCATTTGGATAGTTGATATATGTCTAGTCTAGGAGGCAATTTTTTTCGGGTATTGTGTTAGTTACATGCTAGCGAGACATGGCATTGTTTCATTTATCACATTTTTTTTTTTATTGCAGCGTTTCTTTGGCTTCTACCTGCACTTAATTTATATCCTACTACTTTACCTCTTTTTTTTCCCTTCGTTTTTTCATCTGACTTTAACATTATAGTGCAGCTGTTGGTTTTTCCTTAAGTTACACTTGGACGGTGAATGGTTGCAGGCCTCAGCTCTGGGCTATATTGCCCTAATTTATAAATGCAATCCAAGCAAAGGCTTTACTGGTTATCAGATGGAATTCTAGTAACATGAAACACAAATAAATTCTTCAAGATTTTTAAAAAAATTGGAGTTCATTGGTAATCTATATAAACATGTATAACAATCTGATATGTGTAAATGTGTACATTATCATATATACCAATATGACACGTGATCTCAGTATGAGAGGTATAATCCCCAAAAACTCAGTTGTGTTGACTTACCAATGATATATTTAATTCTATTCTACATAGGAGGGCAAGTCATTTAAGTAGATTCTGCATCTCTGCTTCAAAAACAAAAAGATAAATTTATGCTGTTACAGCAATGCGTAGAATATAAAAATCCACTTTTGATGGCATTTGTAGGTTATGAAAAAGCCTTTGATAGTGTACACCGACAAATTTTGTGGACTCCTGCATTATTATGGAATTCCTCTAAAATATATGAATTTGATTAAGTCTGTTCATGAATATAGCAAGTGAAAAGGTAATGTTTGTGAAGTCTTATCGAATGAATTTCCAGTGAATAGCAGAGTACTCCAAGGGAATGTGTTGCCACCTATGTTGTTTATCCTTATCATGGATTTTGTAATGCGTAGAACAGTTGGCGAGGGTGGAGAAGGATTGGACTGGTTTGGTGATAGAAATTTCGCAGACATAGAATATGCTGATGATGCTGTTCTTGTTAGCAGAACAACACAGGACTTGCAAACCTTGCTTACCAGAATGCATTAAATAACACACGAGGTTGGGCTCAAGATAAATAGAAGAAAGACAGAGATGATGAGAATGGAGTATGCAATGGAAGATGAAATATCATTGGAAGGAGAAAGGATTAATAAGGTAAAATCCTTCAAGTATTTAGGAACTATGATCTCCAATACAGGGTCGTTAGAATTAGAGTTTAATAAAAGATTAAAAAAAGCAAATCAGACAATGGCTAGGATAAGTAAAATTTGGAAATCAAATCACCTGAAATTACATATAAAATTCAGACTATATATCAGTTTAGTGAGATCGGTGTTACTGAATGGATACGAGTCATGGTGTAACAATGAAATAATCGTTAATAGATTTAGTAGATTTCAGACAAAGCCCTCAGAAGGATATTGGGAGTTAAATGTCAGGACAGGATTAGAAATGAAACTATAGGAGAGATTACTCAAGTGCCATATGTGGATGAGATCATAATGAGGGGTAGATGGAGATGGCTTGGGCACGCGCTTATTTCCTGCCATGTGAGGAAATTCATATACAACATGAGTGCGTAAGCTGTGGTCCGAGTTGTGGCCATCCCCAGGGTTCTGTGCAAGCCTGCAGCAAATTAGAAAAGAATCTACAAATTAGCGATCATTTGATTAGTTTGACTGAAAAGTTTGAAAGGTTTGTGGATTTCAGATAAATTGAGGTTAAACTCAACTTATTAAGTTCTTTCTTTGCTAATTAATAACGCATGGAATTTATATACATGCAATTTGGTCAATCATTGCAGGAAATATTTCTTTCCTTAACATTAATAGAGTTTTACAAGTCACTCTTTCTAATGCTTTCAATGTTTTAA